>NC_059281.1:12022401-12037401 GCF_017591435.1 Portunus trituberculatus
CTAACTGGATATCAATTGGTAGGTCATATTTGCGGAATTGCCAACTACAGCGTACATGGCCTTATTTGCTTGTTCCTTAAGTGCCAGTTGGCCTTTCCTAAATCGCCCATTATAATTAAATAGCGTACCCAAATATTTATATTCACTAACTACCTCAATATCCTCTTCTCCAAACTGAAACTTAAGATTATTGGTTCGAACTCTACCTCTACTGAATATTACTATTTTTGTTTTACTACAGTTTACCTTTAGTTTCCAATTATGACAATAGTTCTGAAGAGCAACCAAAGCACGCTTCATATTTTGTTCACTATCACACAAAATAATAGTATCATCGGCATACATTAGTACCAATAATTTCAAGTAGGCATTTAGAAGATTATCATTAAAATTCAAATAGTTACAATTATGTTCAATAAGTTGATCTTGTAAATCGTTCACATAAAATGCAAATAATAATGGTGACAGGTTCTCTCCTTGTCTCACACCCATATTACATGAAAAAGTATCTGATACATACTGCTCTACCATTACACATGACTTTACGTTATAATACATACTACGGATGACATTTAATATCTTACCATTAATGTTATTTTTTACCAATTTAAACCATAAACCCTCCCTCCATACAGTGTCAAACGCTTTCTGGTAATCAATGAACAAGCAATATAATTTCCTCCCTTTCCACTTAAAGAGTTCAATGATCCATTTGAGTAATAAGATATGGTCGAGGGTTGAATAACCTTCTCGAAACCCCGCTTGTGATTCAGTGATTATACTGTTGTTATCAGAGAATAATTTCAAACGATTGTTTAAAACAGACGTAAATAGTTTCCCCATACAGCTGAGTAAAGTAATTCCTCTATAGTTATTAGTGTCATTTACTTCCCCCTTATTCTTATACAAAGGTACAATAACACCCGTGAGCCATTCTGATGGAAAAACACCACAATCAAGAATTTTGTTAAATAACTTAACATAAAGAGGACAAAGTAGGTCTTGTGTACATTTGATGTATTCATTGATGATGTTATCGTTACCTGGTGATTTGCTGTTCTTTAGCTTGTTTATACATGATCTAATCTCAACATGGGTAATTGGATTATTTAATATTGGCAAGTTAGCATCATTGTCTATATCATAATGTATTGTTTCATTCAGATCGTCATTCTCCGTATAGAGGAGTTTAAAGTGGTCATAAAATCTGCCAAGTGATATCTGGTTATGCTTAGTGACTTGTTTGCCCTTTAATATCTTCCAGTAGGTTTTTGGGTTTTTTCTTTTATTTTCTCTTAATTGTTGATGTATATTAGCAGTTTCTTTATTCTTAGCTCTTTTAATGTCGTTTTTATACTTCTTACTTTTCTGTATCATTACATTATACGTTAGTGTGCTCTTATGTTTATGGTGTGTGTGTGTGTGTGTGTGTGTGTGTGTGTGTGTGTGTGTGTGTGTGTGTGTGTGTGTGTGTGTGTGTGTGTGTGTGTGTGTGTGTGTGTGTGTGTGTGTGTAGTATAAGCGACATCCGTGAAGCCTTTTAAAAAACTTGTGGTGGGCATAAATTTACTTCCCGCAAAACCAAAGCGGAAGAGGAGGAGGAGGAGGAGGAGGAGGAGGAGGAGGAGGAGGAGGAGGAGGAGGAGGAGGAGGAGGAGGAGGAGGAGGAGGAGGAGGAGGAGGAGGAGGAGGAGGAGGAGGAGGAGGAGGAGGAGGAGGAGGAGGAGGAGGAGGAGGAGGAGGAGGAGGAGGAGGAGGAAAAAAAAAGGAAGAGGAGGAGGAAGGTGAGGAGGAATGAGAAAGAATATCAAGAGAAGGCAGTATAAAGAAGAAAAGGTAACAAAAGGATTCGAACTTAGGGAGGACAAGAGAAAGAAAACAATTGGTAAAGTGAAGGAAGAACAGACACAAAAAAGAAAATAACAGAAAGAAAAAAAAAAGGAAACAGGATGCAGGAAGGTGAGTGGGCTTAATGGAGCACAAAGGAGGGCACTGAAAGGAGAACTGGAATGGAATGGAAGCGAACTAGAAAAGAGTGAAGGGAAGACGTAGCGTGCCTGGAAGGATGATTAAAAAGTCAGAGTGAAAATCTTAGAACAATTTTTTTTTTATATATATATATTAAGGCCTATAGCACCTGTAGGCATACTTGAAGAATGTGAATCCGCCCATAAGTGGCGCAGGCAATTCTATTTATAGTGGCACCCATATTAAGGCCCATATCACCACCCAAGCGCATCTTTGTTGTAACCGCGTAGAATCTGGGTATCACGGTGACATGTAGGTAACTTTGAACCACTCGACAAACGGCATAGCTTCAAAGCGGTATGTGGTGGGATCCAAACCTAAGCGTGGACGTCTGCCCGATCCCACGCTCACCACCTTATCCACTACGCCACCGCCTCCCTAAACTACATGAGATTATGAAGTTATATAAGAAAAAGTACTGGAAAACTGGAAGGAGAGGTTAGAAAAGAGCTACAGAAAAAGCTGGAGGGACTTTAGTGGGAGAGTTGTAACGGTGCTGGGATGGATGAAAGCTAGTAAGGGCTTGCTGGGGCTGTATGAAGCGCTGTAGAAGTGACGGGGACTCTGAATTTGCCTTGAGGAAGCTAAAGAAAGGGTGCAAAACCGCTGGAAAAGGATTAGGAGGGGACTGGAAAAGACTTGGAAGGCATATGGAAGGAGGATGTAATGGGGCTGCAGGGAAGTTTGGAAGGATGGTGAAGGAAGGAGGAGGACTCGAAATGCCTTCCAGACCCCAAAAAGAAAAATACAAAGAAGAGCATCAACAAAAACAAAGTAATAAATCTAAACAAAGCCACACAAACTTTTATCATATGAGGAAGTGTATTTTTTCTCTTCCCATCCGCTGTTCTCCTATGTCCTTATTCAATTGTTGTTTCCTTATCCTTCCTTTTGCTCCTTCTCCTCCTCTTCCTCCTCCTTGAAGATCTGTGAACCTCGCCCTTCTTCCTTCATCCAATCACACTGGCTATTCTCCCGCCCCCTCTCACTTTTCATTCCCTCTCCATTCACTACCAATCTCTACTCCACTTGATCCTCGGCTTTCTCTTGTATCAAACTGGCTTCTGGTATGCTCGTCTCCTCCTACGACTACTACTTCCTCCTGTTCCTCGTCTTTCTCTGCCCATCCTTTCATTCTCAGCCACATCCTCGTCTTGTTCCTCCTTGTCCTCCTCCCACACCGCCATAACGAGGTACCATGAATACAGGAAGCAGCAAATGATCATCACAATAAATGAGGAGCACATTCCGGGTCATTCGTTCCTTTACTCCCACGCTGAGCAAATACATCTTTCGGGAGAAGAGTCTACGCACACACAATTCCCACTCTGAGGATCTCTCGGAAGGGTCTATTGCATTACCCACGAGCTTTGGGAGCGTCTCCTTGGTCTCCTTGACTCCAAAGACAGATAGTTTCAATCACATTATCAGTGTTTCTTTCCTTCCTTCTTTTGGTTTTCTATTCTTAGGCTCTACTACAGGTTATGAGGGTTTACAGGCGTGTTTTCATGCTTCTACTGATATTTCAAGCATTATTCCACACATCTGTAGGACAAAATCATCCATGACAAGCTGACCAATAATCTCTGTGACCCTTGAAATTGTCGTAATGAGAGACTAGTTTAATATTACAGGTCATTTCACTTCATTTAACGGCTAGTAATGCATTCACGCCACACACCTCATTCGTCACCCCTCATTCCTTACTCTTGTTACGGCCCGCCCGTAACATACTCCACTACCATCACCTCCTTCGCTTGCTACCTCGTTCGCCACCTCTCTACCTCCCCTCCACGTCACAGTCTCATGAAGCCCCGCTCCTGTCCCGAAGTAGGATTCACGCACCTCATTCGTCACTCCTCGCACCTCATTCGTCACTCCTCGCACCTCATTCCTCACTCCTCGCACCTCATTCGTCACACCTCACACCTCATTCGTCACTTCACTGCTCACACCTCATTCGTCACTTCACTGCTCACCTCATTCGTCACTGCTCACACCTCATTCGTCACTGCTCACACCTCATTCGTCACTGCTCACACCTCATTCGTCACTGCTCATTCGTCACTCCTCAGTCGTCACTCCTCAGTCGTCACTGCTCACTCCTCACTCCTCAGTCGTCACTGCTCACTCCTCACTCCTCAGTCGTCACTGCTCACTCCTCACTCCTCAGTCGTCACTGATCACTCCTCACTCCTCAGTCGTCACTGATCACTCCTCACTCCTCAGTCGTCACTGATCACTCCTCACTCCTCAGTCGTCAGTCACTCCTCACTCCTCAGTCGTCAGTCACTCCTCAGTCGTCAGTCACTCCTCAGTCGTCAGTCACTCCTCAGTCGTCAGTCAGTCGTCAGTCACTCCTCACTCCTCAGTCGTCAGTCACTCCTCACTCCTCAGTCGTCAGTCACTCCTCAGTCGTCAGTCACTCCTCACTCCTCAGTCGTCAGTCACTCCTCACTCCTCAGTCGTCAGTCACTCCTCACTCCTCAGTCGTCAGTCACTCCTCAGTCGTCAGTCACTCCTCAGTCGTCAGTCACTCCTCACTCCTCAGTCGTCAGTCACTCCTCACTCCTCAGTCGTCAGTCACTCCTCACTCCTCAGTCGTCAGTCACTCCATCACTCCTCAGTCGTCAGTCACTCCTCAGTCGTCAGTCACTCCTCAGTCGTCAGTCACTCCTCACTCCTCAGGCGTCAGTCACTCCTCACTCCTCAGGCGTCAGTCACTCCTCACTCCTCAGTCGTCAGTCACTCCTCACTCCTCAGTCGTCAGTCACTCCTCACTCCTCAGTCGTCAGTCACTCCTCACTCCTCAGTCGTCAGTCACTCCTCAGTCGTCAGTCACTCCTCAGTCGTCAGTCACTCCTCAGTCGTCAGTCACTCCTCACTCGTCAGTCACTCCTCACTCCTCAATCGTCAGTCACTCCTCAGTCGTCAGTCACTCCTCAGTCGTCAGTCACTCCTCACTCCTCAGTCGTCAGTCACTCCTCACTCCTGAGTCGTCAGTCTCTCCTCACTCCTCAGTCGTCAGTCACTCCTCACTCCTCAGTCGTCAGTCACTCTTCACTCCTCAGTCGTCAGTCACTCCTCAGTCGTCAGTCACTCCTCAGTCGTCAGTCACTCCTCACTCCTCAGTCGTCAGTCACTCCTCACTCCCTCAGTCGTCAGTCACTCCTCACTCCCTCAGTCGTCAGTCACTCCTCACTCCCTCAGTCGTCAGTCACTCCGTCACTCCCTCAGTCGTCAGTCACTCCTCACTCCCTCAGTCGTCAGTCACTCCTCACTCCCTCAGTCGTCAGTCACTCCTCACTCCCTCAGTCGTCAGTCACTCCTCAGTCGTCAGTCACTCCTCACTCCTCAGTCGTCAGTCACTCCTCACTTCTCAGTCGTCAGTCACTCCTCAGTCCTCAGTCGTCAGTCACTCCTCACTCCTCAGTCGTCAGTCACTCCTCACTCCCTCAGTCGTCAGTCACTCCTCACTCCCTCAGTCGTCAGTCACTCCTCACTCCCTCAGTCGTCAGTCACTCCTCACTCCCTCAGTCGTCAGTCACTCCTCAGTCGTCAGTCACTCCTCAGTCGTCAGTCACTCCTCACTCCTCAGTCGTCAGTCACTCCTCACTCCTCAGTCGTCAGTCACTCCTCACTCCTCAGTCGTCAGTCACTCCTCACTCCTCAGTCGTCAGTCACTCCTCAGTCGTCAGTCACTCCTCACTCCCTCAGTCGTCAGTCACTCCTCACTCCCTCAGTCGTCAGTCACTCCTCACTCCCTCAGTCGTCAGTCACTCCTCACTCCCTCAGTCGTCAGTCACTCGTCACTCGTCAGTCGTCAGTCACTCGTCAGTCGTCAGTCGTCAGTCACTCGTCAGTCGTCAGTCACTCCTCAGTCGTCAGTCGTCACTCACTCCTCACTCGTCAGTCGTCAGTCACTCGTCACTCCCTCAGTCGTCAGTCACTCCTCACTCCCTCAGTCGTCAGTCACTCCTCACTCCCTCAGTCGTCAGTCACTCCTCACTCCCTCAGTCGTCAGTCACTCACTCACTCCCTCAGTCGTCAGTCACTCCTCACTCCCTCAGTCGTCAGTCACTCCTCAGTCGTCAGTCACTCCTCAGTCGTCAGTCACTCCTCAGTCGTCAGTCACTCCTCAGTCGTCAGTCACTCCTCACTCCTCAGTCGTCAGTCACTCCTCACTCCCTCAGTCGTCAGTCACTCCTCACTCCCTCAGTCGTCAGTCACTCCTCACTCCTCAGTCGTCAGTCACTCCTCACTCCTCAGTCGTCAGTCACTCCTCACTCCTCAGTCGTCAGTCACTCCTCAATCGTCAGTCACTCCTCACTCCTCAGTCGTCAGTCACTCCTCACTCCTCAGTCGTCAGTCACTCCTCACTCGTCAGTCACTCCTCACTCGTCAGTCACTCCTCACTCCTCAGTCGTCAGTCACTCCTCACTCCTCAGTCGTCAGTCACTCCTCACTCCTCAGTCGTCAGTCACTCCTCACTCCTCAGTCGTCAGTCACTCCTCATTCCTCAGTCGTCAGTCACTCCTCACTCCCTCAGTCGTCAGTCACTCCTCACTCCCTCAGTCGTCAGTCACTCCTCACTCCCTCAGTCGTCAGTCACTCCTCACTCCTCAGTCGTCACTCGTCACTCCTCACTCCCTCAGTCGTCAGTCACTCCTCACTCCCTCAGTCGTCAGTCACTCCTCACTCCTTCAGTCGTCAGTCACTCCTCAGTCGTCAGTCACTCCTCAGTCGTCACTCGTCACTCCTCAGTCGTCACTCGTCACTCCTCAGTCGTCACTCGTCACTCGTCACTCCTCAGTCGTCAGTCACTCCTCACTCCCTCAGCCGTCAGTCACTCCTCACTCCCTCAGTCGTCAGTCACTCCTCACTCCCTCAGTCGTCAGTCACTCCTCACTCCTCAGTCGTCAGTTACTCACACCTACCTCATTCGTCCGTCCCCCACACTTCTTTCTCCATTCATCACTCGTCACTCCTCAGTCGTCCACTCGTCACTCCTCAGTCGTCCACTCGTCACTCCTCAGTCGTCACTCGTCACTCCTCAGTCGTCACTCGTCACTCCTCAGTCGTCACTCGTCACTCCTCAGTCGTCACTCGTCACTCCTCAGTCGTCACTCCTCACACCTCATTCGTCACACTCCCCCTCACTCGTCTTACCTCATTCGTCCGTCAGTCTTCACTTGTCACACCTCATTCGTCACTCCTCACTCGTCACACCTCATTCGTCGTCACTCCTCACTCGTCACACATCATTCGTCGTCACTCCTCACTCGTCACACATCATTCGTCGTCACTCCTCACTCGTCACACCTCATTCGTCGTCACTCCTTACTCGTCACTCCTCACTCGTCACACCTCATTCGTCACTCCTCACTCGTCATTCGTCACTCCTCACTCGTCATTCGTCACTCCTCACTCGTCATTCGTCACTCCTCACTCGTCATTCGTCACTCCTCATACCTCACTCTTCACTCGTCAGTCGTTAGTCTAGCCTCACACTGTTGGCGGGGAGAGCAGCTGAGTCAAGACACTGATGATCCCTGAATATAAAAATGTAGTTTGCTCCTCTCCTCCTCCTCCTCCTCCTCCTCTTTCTCTTCCTCATCCTCTTCTTTCGCAATCTCGTACTCGCCTTCCTGCTAATCTCCTTCTACTCCACTCTCAGCGCCTTAATTCTATCCTCCTGCACGTCCTCCTCCTCTTTTTCTGCCCCCATCAGCTACTCCTCCTCAAAGCGGCACTCTCACCGCGGCGCTAAGAACTTTGTTAGGATCTAATGACTCTCCAACACCACAGTTATTAAGTCGGATAATTAGCTCATTTTCTCCCGACTACCGTGGCTGCCGTTCCTGGCCACTGATCGCCCTCTAACCGGTCTGGAGCACCTCGCGAAGGAGCCACGGAAACAGCGAGGTGGAGAGGTGAGACGCACGTATGGGAAAGAGGGAGAGCCAGGTAGATAGAAAGCAGGAAAGGATGCAAGAGGGATGGAGAAACAAGAAGGCAGAGAGAGAGGAAAGGAGAGAAGAAAACCCATTGAAACAGCGAGGATGAAGAAAGATCAGAAGCAGGTAAGGAAAAGACGGCGAGGGAAAGCAGGAAAGGATGCAAGAGGGATGGAGAAACAAGAAGGCAGAGAGGCAGGAAGGGAGAGAAAAGTACCCACGAAAAAAGAGAAAAAAAGGTCAGACCAGGTAAGGAAAAGAGGGAGAGGAACGAGGTAAAGGGGAAGCAGGAAAGAATGCAAGAAAGGATGGGGAAACAAGAAAGCAAGAAGATAGAAAGATAAAGAGACGGAAAGGGTGGGAATAGAAGGAAGTAATAAGAGATGGAGAGAAGCAAGGAAAAATCACAGAATAAATAAAACATGAAGGAAAGAAAGAAAGGTGAGATGAAGGAAGAAGGTGAAGGAAGGAAAGAAAATAGAAAGAAGCCAGGGAAGCAGAAAGAATGGGAATCAAGTAAGAATGAAGTAAAAAAGGAGGGAAGGAAAATGAGATGAAGGTAAGAGAGGGAGGGAGGAAATTAAGAAAAAGGAATCAGAGGAATGATAAAAGGGAAAGAAAAAAGTAATAATGGAAGAGAATGAAAATAATAATAATAATAATAATAATTGTTCACTCAATGTTTTTTAATTAATGAGAATGTAATAAAAAACAATATAGTCTAAAAAAATGCCGGGGATGAATATATACTAAATAATAATAAATAAATAACTCCACCTATTACTGCAACACCTCTCTCTCTCTCTCTCTCTCTCTCTCTCTCTCTCTCTCTCTCTCTCTCTCTCTACTGCGCTCTACTCTCTCCTCTCTCTCTCTTCCATCTCTCTCTCTCTTTCTCATGTACTGCTTCCTGAACCTTCCTTCATCTCATCTCTCTCTCTCTCTCTCTCTCTCTCTCTCTCTCTCTCTCTCTAATGGCTATAGGGTAATATATGCCTTGCTCAAAATGGCCTGCACTTTTTTCCCAACTTGGAGATTGGTGGAGAGAGAGAGAGAGAGAGAAAAAGGCGTAACCACAAACGCCAATTTATTTCCCAAGGGGATATACGCAGGTCCATTACTTCTCCTCCTCCTCCTCCTCCTCCTCCTCCTCCTCCTTGCCTCCACTTTGATCTCCCGTCAGTGAGGGAGGAGAGGCTACCGCGGAAAACGTGATTAAGAGGGTTTTATATTCATAGAGGAAATCAGGAGAAAAAAAAATCTGGATATTAACTCTTAAATAAAGCAATGTGGTATATTTATTAGGGCCTGAAAAATGTGTGGTGGAGGAGGAGGAGGAGGAGGAGGAGGAGGAGGGAGACTGGAGGGAGTGATAATGAGCGATAAGAATAAGGGATGTGTGAGAGAGAGAGAGAGAGAGGATTGATGGTACGAAAGATGTAGGCGTGTAGGAATGAGATAATTTGATAAAGGGAGATGGAGAAACAGACTGAGAAAAAACATAATGGTGATAGACAATTTTCGTTCCCTTTATACTGTAATTTTCTTTTTTTTCTATATTAATCGTCATTTTTGTCTTTCTTTTTACTTTATTCAGCGTGACGTGTGTTGTGTTTATAGTCTCTCTCTCTCTCTCTCTCTCTCTCTCTCTCTCTCTCTCTCTCTCTCTCTCTCTCTCTCTCTCTCTCCTAATTAGAGCTTATAATTAGCAACTCTACGACCTCGCCATATACGTATACATAACCCCGCCCCCCGGCCACCACCATCACCCACCACCACCACCACCACCATCATCGTACCAGCCTCATGTGTTTCAAAGTCATAAAGTGCAATAATAATAATAATAATAATAATAATAATAATAATAATAATAATAATAATAATGAGGCGGCGCGTATAAAACTGTTTTCATCATTAAATATCAAAAGAATTATCCAGATTTACACCGTGCAAATTTCCTTCATTAACATTATATTGCTGCCCTGCTCCTCTCCATGGCGACAAAACAATAGTGGTGTTGATGTGCCTGGCGATAACATCCTCATCCAATATGCCGATACCTCCTTAACAAGTTCAACACCACACAGCATTATCTTTTTTTTTTATGTAGGGAAGAGGGCCAGCCAAGGGTAAAAAAAAAAAAAAAAAAGTCCCACTTAAGTGCTGGCTCTCTAAAAAGTGGAAAGCGTCAGCCAAAATTAGGAAGCAAATGGTTCGATACCTCACTCTTAAAAGACATGTAGCAGGAATTCGGAAATACAGATGCAGGGAGGGAGTTCCAGAGTTTACCAGTGAAAGGGATGAATGATTGAGAGTACTGGTTAACTCTTGGAGGATCGAGTAAAAACATGAATAAAAACTGATGTGAAAATGATATTATATACTCAGATCCTTACTCACTAAAAGAAAACAAGGAGAATTATTGAAAGAGTTCGTTAAGTTTCCTTCCACGTAAGGCGTCTTGATATCTGTCTCTTGAAACAGTGAGTGGCAAATGTTTGTTAGTAGACTCTGTGAAAGCAGTAAGGCAACGAATTCTCCAGTAGAAATGTGGGCCAAAGACTAGCGCATGACGTCAGTGTCGTTAAAATGTTCGACCATAGAGAGAAATAGAAGTGACGATGAAAATATAAGCTCAAATCTTTATTCTCTCGAGGAAAACTAGAATTGAAAGAGTTTACCAAGTTTGTTTTTAAGTAAGACTTCTTGATAACTCTTGAAACAGTGAAAGTGGCGAACGTTCAGAATTACGACCAAATTTTATCTACCAGGTGTCAGGATGGCCGAGCGGTCCAAGGCGCTGCGTTCAGGTCGCAGTCCGGTCTTCCGGGCGTGGGTTCGAATCCCACTCCTGACAGAAGAGTAACGTTTTTTCGAGAGTTTTGCATTGCATGGATTGGTACGCTGTTACTGGATACGTAAGCAGGAAGTGTGCTCCTCTCCAGACAGACATGCTAATACCTGTAGTTGCCGTCGATGTTACTGACTATAAATGCATTCCCCTCCAGACACGGGCGCACTAATACCATTGACGTTGCTGGCTAAATAAATGTGTTCCTCTCTACATTCCTAGTTATCGTCATTTAGCAAAAGTAAAGGAAAAATAAATAATTATCCAGTAAATCTTCCTCATAATATCTAAATCATTCTTTATACGACTCTTGGAAGGCCGACACTTTACTGGCCCTTGAAAATGAATGAATGTAAACTATCAAAGGTATATGATAAAAACGCCACACACTCCACCATTATATATAAAACCAGTGTGAGGAGCAGCCACAGTATGCTGAGAGACGCCAGTGAACTTCAGAGCAGAGTAGTAAGTTACGGTGGAGAGGGAGAGGAGAGGAAGGAAGAGGGGGAGCTGGAAAGAGGAAAGATACGAGGGAGAGGAAGAGGAAGATAGAGGGGAGCTACAGAGAGAGAGAGAGAGAGAGAGTGTGTGTGTGTGTTTCACTGTTTGATCTGCTGCAGTCTCTGACGAGACAGCCAGACGTTATCCTACGGAACGAGCTCAGAGCTCTATTTCCGATCTTCAGATAGGCCTGAGACACCACACACCGGGACAACAAGGTCACAACTCCTCGATTTACATCCCGTACCTACTCACTGCTAGGTGAACAGGGGCTACACGTCAAAGGAGACACACCCAAATATCTCCACCCGGCCGGGGAATCGAACCCCGGTCTCTGGCTTGTGAAGCCAGCGTTCTAACCATTGAGCTACCGGATGTGTGTGTGTGTGTGTGTGTGTGTGTGTGTGTGTGTGTGTATAATTCACCTCGGTCGTCTGCTGGTCACCCAGCCAGTCTTCCCCATTACGGAGCGAGCTCAGAGCTCATAGACTGATCTTCGGATAGACTGAGACCACATCAACACACAACACACACCAGGAAACCGAGGCCACAACCCCTCGAGTTACATCCCGTACCTATTTACTGCTAGGTGAACAGGGGCCACACATTAAGAGGCTTGCCCATTTGCCTCGCCGCTTACCGGAACTGGAACCCGGCCCTCTCGATTGTGAGTCGAGCGTGCTAACCACTAAACTACGCTGTGTGTGTGTGTGTGTGTGTGTGTGTGTGTGTGTGTGTGTGTGTGTGTGCGCTCTATATAATTAACAACTCTATATGCATACACACAAGTCCATTATCCCAGAATAAGTAAACTCTCTCTCTCTCTCTCTCTCTCTCTCTCTCTCTCTCTCTCTCTCTCTCCACTTCCTTCCAGTAATCAACGGGGATGGAAAAAAGTCTCTCCACTGAGGAATATTAGGAGAGAAAACACATTACCTGCCTCCAAACACCCTCCCTATCCTTCCCTCCACCCCATCCCTCCACCCCATCCCTCCATCCCACACCTCAGTCCCTCTTTTCTCCCTATACCTCGCCACCTCCACCACCTCCAACTTGCCGAACTAAAGTGACGGACAAGTAAGAGTAAAAACTTCCCATTATGTTCCAGTGAAAGTGATGGATGTCTCGAAACTCATTTTCTTTGGGCAAAATTGGTCATTACTGGTGGTGGTAGCGGTGGTGCTGGTGGTGGTGGTGGTGGTGGTAGTAGTAGTAATAGTAGTAGTAGTACTAGCAACACCACATCTAGCAGCAGCACCATCACCACCATTATCATCATCTCTTCAACGTAGAATAAAAATTGTTAATAAGACGAAACAAAGAAAAAAGATAGATAGGAGGAAGAAAACGAGGAAAAGGAGCAGGAGGAGCAAGAGAAGGAGGAGGAGGAGGAGGAGGAGGAGGAGGAGGAACAATTTCAAGTCAGTCTGAAAAATGGTTAATTATTTCTTGCAACGAAGCAATGTGTTATGCAAATTGTATCAAGGCGAGTGGATGTTACAGGGTGAGTGTTCTTCGTTTGTCCTCCTCTGTTCTGCTGGCCTGTCTTTCCCTCTGTCTGTCTGTCTGTCTGTCTGTCTGTCTGTCTCTGTCTACCTTTCCCTCCTTCTTCTTGTCTCTCCATTTGTATGTATGTCATGTCTATAACAGTTATGAATTCTGCCCTCCGTTCCTGTGGACTGTTTTTCCGGCCACTTTTACTGTTTCTATATATTTTTTTTCATATGCTTTTCTGTTACTTGTACTGTCTGTCTGTGTTTCTATTTTTTCACTTATCTATCTCTCTCATTATTTCTGTCCTCTCATTCTCTATCTATTCGTTTATCTATTTCTATGTCAGTCTATTCATGTGTTAATCTCTCTCTCTCTCTCTCTCTCTCTCTCTCTCTCTCTCTCTCTCTCTCTCTCTCTCTCTCTCGCCTCAATTTACGCCACACGGTAATTACTTTGGCTTGACCTTGTCTCGAAAGGTCATGAAGGTTAAAGGACTAAGCGAGGTCACTCTGCAATATTAGCGAGTCACACAAGGACAGCAGAGAGAGAGAGAGAGAGACACAGAGACAGAGAGAGAGAGAGAGAGAGAGAGAGAGAGAGAGAGAGAGAGAGAGAGAGAGAGAGAGAGAGAGAGAGAGCAAGGGACGAATGAATGTCTGCCGCTGAATTATAGAAGAATATAATTAATTATTTCATTATCCTTTTCAGGGACCCGTTACTTCATGGTGCCGTTCTCTCTCTCTCTCTCTCTCTCTCTCTCTCTCTCTCTCTCTCTCTCTCTCTCTCTCTCTCTCTCTCTCTCTCTCTCTCTAGAATTTCCAAACTGTAGCAAAACAAAAAATATTGCTATTATTATTATTATTATTATTATTATTATTATTATTATTATTATCATTATTATTACTTTGTTCTTTACCTTTACGGATTTTTACCTCACGTTAATAATATATTTGTAATGTCTCCTTTTTTTTAATACCGAGTTAGTAACCTTTTGCGAAAGTCTTTTTTTATGTTTATAAGATCGAAATTCTTACTTACTTATTATTTTTCTTAATTCTATGCTGTAGGTAGCCTGAAGATGGTACAAGCGGTATCGAAGCGTAGCAAATGAAAAATTACATATTAACACTTCATGCTGTTCACGTGAAAAATCCATCGCTGATATCATTACTATTATCATTATTATCATCATCATTAGTATTATCATTATTATCATCATCATTAGTATTATCATTATCATTGTCATCATAATGTCAACGTTTTCTCCTAGTGACGGTGAAATACTCTGCCTTGCTCTACCCTTGACTTTTCTAATAAAATATGAATTCAAATTAGTCTGAACACTGTCTCGTGCAACAACAGCGCCGCGTGTTTAACTTGCTGACCGGTGAAGTATTTTTTTTTATTACGCTTATCGTTTACAATTCCTAATAACTTGTTTTTTACACATTATTTCGGAAGCAATATCCTGACATGCCACCGCTCAGCCTCGTGGCCTCAGAGCTCAACGTGAAATATCATAACTTATTCATTTAGGGGTAATTTCATTTCTACCCATATATGTTCCTCTCTCTCTCTCTCTCTCTCTCTCTCTCTCTCTCTCTCTCTCTCTCTCTCTCTCTCTCTCTCTCTCTCTCTCAGCTATATCGTCCTATCTATCCATATATCTATTTATCTATATATGTCTACCTACTTGCCTGTCTGTCTGTCTGTCTAGCAGTTCCTTTACCAGCCTCAAAGACACACTCGCCTCGTCTCACGTCATTCCCATGTCTATATCCTCGTCCGTTCTGGCGCCTTAGGGCAATTATTTTTGCCAGGCTCTATTTGGTGAAAGTTAGGATTGGACGGTTCTAGTGAGAGTTTGACAATTCTGCATCAATACTCAGAAAAAGAGAATGCGAATCCAAATTACACTATCATCTGCGTAACCTTTGAAATTGCACGTGATGACAGAGTAAGTGTAATTGTCCACACTAGTGACTTCCGCATGTGTGTCTCTCTTTGTGAAGGTGTAGTTGAGCTTCCACCAGACGTCGCCTTACTCTATTAACCACTTCAATACTGAGACACATTTTTTACCTTGAGATTTGTGTACGATATGATTTTATTCACATTAGGAAGGGTCTATGGAAGTCAGAAGATTAATGGCTTGTGTCTTCACTA
>NC_059281.1:12039901-12077401 GCF_017591435.1 Portunus trituberculatus
CATCCAAACATCTTTCTCTCCCTCCCTCCCTTCTCTCCTATTCTCATCCTCCCAGCAACAATTACTTCCACAAAACAGGACACACCAAAACACACCCCCAGTGAAATATATTATGTAAGTTATCTTGAGTAATACGTACAAGGATTACAGTAGTCTCATATGATCCTTGAGTATGAAAATGAGAGAAAGAATTGAGTCGGAAGAAAAAAAATGACACTAAAAGAAAGGGAAGTAATGAAGTCAGGATAATACAGCGCTAAGTTTAAAGGTCACTGTTCGAGATGATGTATTACAGAGAGAGAGAGAGAGAGAGAGAGAGAGAGAGAGAGAGAGAGAGAGAGAGAGAGAGAGAGAGATTTTCCCCTTCAATTCTCATCACCTTGCTTGTTCTCTTTCTTCCTCATTCCTCTTACTCATCCCCTCTCCATCACCACCACCGCCATCACCACCATCATCAACACCACGTCCACCACACCCGACTCATCATCACCATCACCACACCATCACCATCATCCTTCACCTCGCATCCTTAATTAATCAAAGTCCTTCCCCTCCTTTCCTTCAGCCTTATTCCTTTCTACTCCCGCTTCTCCTTCCCTTCCTTGGCCCCTCCCTCTTCCCGTCCCTCCTTCCCTTCCCATCCCTTTCTCCTTCCAACTTCTCTAATCGCTTCCTATCAGAGCAACTTTTGGCCTTCATGTCATATCTCTCTCTCTCTCTCTCTCTCTCTCTCTCTCTCTCTCTCTCTCTCTCTCTCTCTTGCTCCCACTTCCTCTTTTGCTCATGTGAACTTATTTTATTTTATTGCATTTATTTCTTAGCATTGTTCAGGAAAACAGATCTCTGTTTGTATTAAATTTTAATAATGAAAGCCACTCAAACAAATAATAGTACATTCCAGAGAGACATTTTGATTTTATTATTCTTATAATCTATTAAAACATTTTTTTTAGCAGATGACTTCACGCCCCCCTTGAATTCTCTTTACGCCTCCCTAGGGGGGCGCGCCCCCCAGTTTGGGAACCACTGCTCTAGACGATATTTTTTAATACAGTCTAGTCAATCAATGAATAAATACACCAATAAGTAAATAAATAAGTAAACAGATAGATAAATAAATAAACAATCAATTCATTAATACAAAAGACAATGTTTTCTAATTCAGTGCTCCTTCACCTAACTGGTCAATCATTCATTCAATCAATCAATAAGTAGATAAATAAATAAGTAAATAAATAGATAAAACACTTAATTCATTAATACAAAAAATGACGAAGTTTCAAGTGTCAGAAAAGACGAAGACTAAAGAAAACACTCTCCAAAGCTGCTCTCCCTGAAACTAAATAAAAAAAAAAACTAGACGAAAGAAAAAGTTACGAAAGAAAAGTTGACCTAATCCATGGCATGACCTGGATTACTCTGACCCAACTTAGCCTGACTTAACCTTTAGGATGGTGTTCCGTGCAGAGAGAGGAGAAAAGAGAACAGGAGTTATTTTTTGCCCTATCTAAACTTCGCAACACAGTATGAGAACGTCAAAGAAATATCTATATACAAGAATACGTAAAATATATTGCCAACGTGTAGAAGAAGTAATCTAATTCGCTACCTGAGCATGCGACAAGCAAATAAAAGCCACGTCTTACAACAAAGCTATTTCGAATCACGTCCCATAACAATGCAATTTCCTTCCCATGTATTTCCAATCCCGGCACCGCTAAGGCCCTGAAGAGTGTCTCCATAATAGCCCTTGAGCAACGCATTTCCTCCAGTCCTTCACCTCCATTAACCACTTCGGCAGCTTTACCGCCATGAGAGAGAGAGAGAGGGAGAGAGAGACGGAGGAGAGAGGAGCAGGGGAAGAAAAGTTGATGATGATGATAATGTTTAGAAAGCAAAACGAGTAATGCGTAAGATTAAAGGGAATAGTTAAACTTAGTCCGCAAAACTGAGAAAAAGACAAATAAATCTAGGAAATGAAGAAGCATTAAATCTCTCTCTCTCTCTCTCTCTCTCTCTCTCTCTCTCTCTCTCTCTCTCTCTCTAAATAATGAGTGATAATTAGAATACTGCAAAAGCTCAATACCCTCGCTACAATTTCGTTCCCAAGGCAACCCGGCACTCCTCCCTCATATTTGTGTTTCCCCTTCCTGGATGAGCAAAATCTCACCCATTGCGAACTCTGACCTCTCCTTCCACAACATTTAACTCCTTTAGAACTGAGACGCTTTTTTACCATGATTTTTAAGGTGTGATTAGACGATTTTATCAACATTATGAACTGTCTATGAAGGTCAGAAGATTAGTGGCCAGTATTCAATATCTCAGTCCCCACATAAGTTTCTGAAGCTGTATGATATCGTCAAATACTAAGCAGAATGAATATGCAGACGTGCATGACATGTTGTGAAGGGTACTGTTGTTTCCAAGGGTGTTTACATGGTTCAAGTAGTAGTTTAATAGTTTAACACTATATAAACATACAACATGAAAGCTTAAAATTTAGGAATAGATCAAAGTTTATTAGAAGGCCCTCCTCTGCCAAATATGGAGCGATGTGTTCATTTTCAGAAGCATCAATAGAAGTCAATAAAGGCTGGCCCCTAGATAGAGTAAATAAATTAATAGATAAATAAATAAGTAAATAAATAAATAAATAAATAAAAATATACGTAAGATACGGTGAGTAAACTATCACAACATGTAGTCGTGTCATGAGTTACTGACGATGAAGTCCGAAAGTGTTCAGTGAAGAGCTCTTAACATAGACGCGGACTTTTTATGGACTTACGAAATACTTAACTGTTTAGTGAATCCCGCCCAAGGACTAATAGTAAACATTACCCAAATTGTCTATAGTGACTCAGATAAGTGAACAAGTAATATTGTCATTAGCGGCCATATATTCTTTATTTTGTATGTCATATGATACTGTGATCTAAAAATGTAATCTCTTAATTAATCAATCCACGTGTATATCTACCTGTTTGTCTATCTAACTACCAATTCATGGCCAGTTGCCTCGAAAAAGAACAGTTACGAAAGAAATTAATGCATCTCTAACTTTCCATCCATCATTTCACCCACCCATCCACCAATTCATCGCCTGGGCGGCCAGTCAACAGAGCGAAGCATCGAACACATCTCATGACGAAACCCACTTAAACACAGCCCTCCACACACGTCCCCACTGCGTCTCCCTCGCTGCCACTCAACTACCTCAGACACCCAGCTCTCTGCACGCTACCCACGCCTGCCGCCACAGAACCCTCCACGTGACCTCTTGCCTAAATATCAATCAGTCTCTTCAATCAATCAGTCAATAATTTCTCCTATCATATGTGTCAGTCTTTAAGTAATATCTTAATTTTGTCCCGCATTGCTTCATTCTCTCTCTCTCTCTCTCTCTCTCTCTCTCTCTCTCTCTCTCTCTCTCTCTCTCTCTCTCTCTCTCTCATTTTCCCCAGCCTATATAATATCATAGTGTACCGTTGAATTAAACTGAATTTCACAGAGCATGAAGGACAATAGTTACCCTACTCACTCTCTCTCTCTCTCTCTCTCTCTCTCTCTCTCTCTCTCTCTCTATGCACAACACAGCCCTTACGATGACATAATGAAAATATAATCACTCCTATTTACCTTTGAAGGAGCAATAGGTTGAGTGAGTTGAGTGGGTTGTGGTGGTGGTGGAGCGTCGCTTGTTGGGTAATGTTCATGTTATCAAGGCATTAAGATGAGTCCACTGCGCCTTACAGTCAGTGTTTAGCCCGATGACTTACTCCCAACACTATGACTAATCCAAAAATAAAGAGTATTGTACAGAACAATACGATACTAAAGTAATAAAGTTTGCACAACCTCAGTCTTACTAAATCACGCTGCACTGAACGTTGGATTGTTGTACTCTTGCAACCTTTCCGTCCGAAGCAGCGTTCATGATAGGCTTCAGAAACTCTCATCAATATTAACACTGCATACAGGCAACCTTCATATTATTATTTGAAACTACAAATTGACTTTATTCGCCGGTATTCGTCATTGTTCTGTGTGTATAATATGAGCAGTGGTAAGTATTCGTGAAGGGTTTCAATAGCATGGGTTCGAACGCTCTGGGCTGTTCAGAGACGCTTCGCTCTTGCCATACCCACCGAGGAAGCTTGATACCTACTATATTCTATTAATTTGCCAGTAGAGTTACGAAAGTACCCTTGGAAACCCTTGAAACTTAAACTAGAGAGCCTTTCACGAGTAGAGGAGGAGCGGTGCAGTGTTTCAGAATATCAAAGACAGGTCTGTTCGTGGGGAACCTCAACTTCAGTAGAAACAGAATAATTAGCTTTGACAAACATCTTTATTTCCTTAACCATTTTCTTCCTTTTCTTTATATCCAGACGTTTCGACATCCCAGTAAGTCATCATTAGTGGTCTAAAAGTGATAAGATAAAGTACATTAATGTAGAAAGGAAGAAAAGGGTTAAGGAAATAAAGATGTTTGTATCAACGCTGGTTATTTTGTTCCTACTGCTTCAGAATATGGCTTCGTGTTCCGGAATCCCAGACAATACAACCTTCAACCCTCATCACCACCACAGTACAGTCAAATTAGGGAGAAAACTTCACCACCACTACAGTCAAATTAGGGAGAAAACTTCACCACCACAGTACAGTCAAATTAGGGAGAAAACTTCACCACCACAGTACAGTCAAATTAGGGAGAAAAACTTCACCACCACAGTACAGTCAAATTAGGGAGAAAACTTCACCACCACAGTACAGTCAAATTAGAAAGAAAAACTTCACCACCACAGTACAGTCAAATTAGGGAGAAAACTTCACCACCACAGTACAGTCAAATTAGAAAGAAAACTTCACCACCACAGTACAGTCAAATTAGGGAGAAAACTTCACCACCACAGTACAGTCAAATTAGGGAGAAAACTTCACCACCACAGTACAGTCAAATTAGAAAGAAAAACTTCACCACCACAGTACAGTCAAATTAGGGAGAAAACTTCACCACCACAGTACAGTCAAATAAGGGAGAAAACTTCACCACCACAGTACAGTCAAATTAGGGAGAAAACTTCACCACCACAGTACAGTCAAATAAGGGAGAAAAACTTCACCACCACAGTACAGTCAAATTAGGGAGAAAACTTCACCACCACAGTACAGTCAAATAAGGGAGAAAAACTTCACCACCACAGTACAGTCAAATTAGGGAGAAAACTTCACCACCACAGTACAGTCAAATTAGAAAGAAAAACTTCACCACCACAGTACAGACAAATTAGAAAGAAAAACTATGACTTTAGCATAGGAACAAACTTTCACCACATACATATATCTCACTCAGAGACAAGGAAATATATCAGCCAGTGTTAGCCGAGCCAGTATTCTGATAAGCTCTCTAATAAAACGATCAGCCTAACGTTCACCAGTAATATATTGGCTAAACATGCTACACTCCATCAGAAGCATCACTCAACGTCGCATGTGTGGATTGAATGCCCGCGCCTCCGTCACCACTAAATGCATGCGTGACTTTTAATAATGTGTCACGTAAATGTATTCTGTTGACATGGCAGATGTGAAATTTATGCGTGCGTTGGTGGTCGTGGTAGTGCAGGCGGTGGTGGTGGTGGTTGTATAAATAGTGGATGGATAGTAGCAATAGTAGTAGTAGTAGTAGTAGTGCGTTATAAAAGCGGATAGCATAATTATGTAAGCAATTATAAGGACAAATATTGCTGGTCCTTTCCGTAACCATTTACATATACAATTAAACGTCCGAACAGCTTACACACACACACACACACACGATAGATAAAAACATACCTATAGATATAACATACAGACAAACAAATCCACAGGCAGACAACTATAGAAAACCAAACAGAAATAAAACAAACGTACAATGACACAAATAGAGTAACACGTGGACAAATCGTTAGGTAAATAGAGGAAGATTAACATACCTACTAATTTTGAACAGCCTCCGATGAACGCTCTTAATTAATCATTTACTCACCCCTGCATTAGCGATGAGTGTCTGGCTCCTCTGTAGCTTTGCAGGGCTTGTGGGAGGCTTAGGTACAGCAGGGAGAGGAGAAAGGGAAGGAAGCAGAGGGTCATACCAGATAGAGAAGGGAAGGGATGGGAAATAGGAAAGAGAAGATCAGGAAGGATGCAAAACGAAGGGAATGGGAAAGGCGGAGATAAATGAGGCAAGAGAAGGAAAGAATAAGAAAGGAGATGGGAAGGAAACACCGCAGATCAGACGTGTATGAGAAACAAGAGACAATGAAATGAGAAGAGAAGAAGGAAAGCAATGACAAGGGAACTGAAATGAAGGAAAAGAGTAAAAGAAGATGGAAACTGGGAGAAAAAGAGTGAAAGAAAGAGTAGAGAAAGGGAGGCAAGAGTAAACAGATAGGTAGGAAATGGAGAAAAAGGTGAGAAAACGGAAGGGAAACTAGGGGGTGACTTAAGAGATGAAGGGAGAGGGAGAGGAGGAAGAAGAGAAGGAGAGAATGAGGGGAGCAATGAGAGTGAGAGGGGAAGAAGGGGAGTGAGAGGAGAAAGGGGGACTAAAACATGAGGTTAAAGACGACCTGAAGCCAACACCGCCTCGCCCATGAGAGAGAGAGAGAGAGAGAGAGAGAGAGAAAATTTTTTTTTTTTTTTTGTATTGCACCAGAATTTTAAAAAATGGAAAAAAATCTCGAAAGTCAATTAAGACAAAAAATAAACACTCTCTCTCTCTCTCTCTCTCTCTCTCTCTCTCAGCACGGAAGCAAGCAAAATATGACGTCTGTCTCTCTCTCTCTCTCTCAGCACGGAAGCAAGCAAAATATGACGTCTGAGAATTCATAAGCAAAAGAAAAAACAACCATAAAAAGATTCGGAAAAAGCAAATTCCAATTCCCAAGAGGCCTTTGATAATCTCTTTTGAAGTCAATACTGAGACGCTTTAAGAGATAGAAAATAAAAAAATATAAAAATACATATATATCAGAGAAGGAAATATGGTGGCGTGTTCTAGGGATTTCGTTTTCTCACTCTTTAACAAACAGCGAGAAAAAATAAATATGTATTGGGGTCTTTGTATATGTATGTGATATGAAAAGCTAAGACTGTTGAAATTCTTGTGTACTTAGAGCATGGGGGAATTGCAAACTTCTGGGAGTTCACAAGAGGTACATAAATAGTTGGTCTAATAATATCTTTTGCAGTATACCATTACATACTGAGTTAGCCCCAGTCACTAAATTAATATTCCGTCCGATGTCAGATTACTGAGGGGTTCGGATAGATGGTTTTATAACTTACTAACAAGAAAAAAGGTTGAGAACTCCTGTTTTAGGGGATGGATTTTAAAGAGGAAAAATGGCATATGATGAAGGGTTAGATCATAAGACTTGTATATGCAGAGGTACCATTTGAGTCCTGCTGAAACTATGGTTAAGCACCTTCACACACACACACACACACACACACCTAACCCCATGTAAGTGGAATGATTGAATATTTGGAGCATGGAACAACTTTGAGAGAGAGAGAGAGAGAGAGAGAGAGAGAGAGAGAGAGAGAGAGAGAGAGAGAGAGAGAGAGAGAGAGAGAGAGAGAGATAATGTAATATGCTCCTTTTAATCAGTTACCTATCTGTACTCCCTATATTAGCAATTTTTCATCTCTTCAATTCCCTTTCACCTCTCTGCTGCCCTAATTAAGAGCAAAATGAGTATAACATGAAGGAAGGCAAAGCTGTAATTAGTATGTCCATAGGTGTAAATAATTAGCTGCTCTTTTTTCATCCTCACCTTTTTTAATTTCCAAAGTTTTTTTTTGTCTTTTTTTCCACGTGATCTTGCCTACAAGCATTAAGGAATATCAAGCTCCTGATGTTAAAAGAGTACCGTTTATTATTACTATTATTATGAAAACACATGTATTCTATGTTACTATTTATTGTATAAAAAGTTTTACTTAATTTGTTGTCTCATTCACACACCTGAATGGATAAATGATGCTCTCATCACACGTTTACACAGGAAGAAAATTACAGTCAACAATAAATTAAAGGAAATGCAAATAAGGTGAATGTAAAATGAAAACATTCAGCTTTGTGACATGAACAACAATCAGAGAGACATCTACTGCTCCTTTCACTAAAATGTCTGAATTGCATTTAATTACTTTGTTAGAAAAAATACATATCGATTACATCAATGAATATCCAAACAACTACATCACCTCATAATGAGCAGCACTGTGATGCTTTCCACTCACCAAACTCACACATTCTTGTTTAATACAGCAACATTTTGTCCCTTTTCCCTACCCACAACCCCATACATTCAGCTCTCTATTTCATTTTGGTACTTTTTCTCTGTCATCCTGCGATAGAAAGCAAACACATCTTTGGAGGCAACCTGACAATGATGGAGGCACTTCTTAAAGTCTTCATAGCTGAGGCGACCATCCTGGTGGGCTGTCAACACACTGGCTTCACCACTACTTTCAAACACAAAGGTTGCCTCAGCTACACTCTCCTGTCACAGGAAAGTATTGGGTAATGAAGTAAGTGGGCCATGACCTAAGGCTCTTGGGCTGCTTTTAATCATAAAACATCAGGTGGGAATTTTATTTTGGGTTCAATTTTATGCTTGAAGATTATGGTATCTTATTACTGATAATACATTCAAGGTATTTCATTCATTGTACTGATATGTACAACACATCACCATCTCAGTTGTCTGGTGCTCACTGACACAAACTTCACCACAGATGGTTTGGCAGTTTGGGTGTCGTGTTATCTGAAAGTTGTCTTATCCGGCAAAATATATGGTACGTTTGACAATATATCTCAAAACATCCAATTAACAATTAAGTACCACTGCTCATTTATTCAAACTGAAGGAGCAGGAAAGCATGCTCCTCACACATACCTGTATTTCAGCCTCGGTAGGATCAATGATGACGGTGCCAGATGGAGTGATGCAACAGGTAACTGCAGCAAAAGTTGTCTTCATTTGTATTCCAGCATCTAGCAGGGCCATACAAGCTGCATTCACACTGGCTGACAGCGCCTGACACAGACAGAGAGCTTATTATTTAAACTAGTATGCACATCACTTCCTTTCCACATCCATCAACTTAATGAGAAGTTTCATAACAAAAAGTTAAAAAGTCAAATTTCTAATAAAGATGTATATCAGTTATTTACTTGACAAAAAATTATCTCAGTTTTGGCCAATTAAAGATATTTACTTTTGGCTGACCTCATTTCTGACTTCATCCAGCAGAAATTTGTCAAATATGTGTGTGTGTGTGTGTGTGTGTGTGTGTGTGTGTGTGTGTGTGTGTGTGTGTGTGTGTGTGTGTGTGTGTGTGTGTGTGTGTGTGTGTGTGTGTGTGTGTGTGTGTGTGTGTGTGTGTGTGTGTGTGAGTGCAATTCAAGGAAATGTTCTCTATATAATGTAGACCAGACTAATCTCCCTCTTCCTTTCCCTTTTTGCTAATCCCTTACCAAGCCATCTGATTGCATCTCTTGTATGGTGATATTGATGGCTGTCCTTGGGTGGAGGTGAACCAGGATTGCTTGCTCCACAGTGCGCATGATGACAGACTCAAGCGCACGCTCTCTGATCACTGAAACACACAAGACATAAGTGTACAGAAGGCCATAATACAATATATTCTTCATAAGTATATTATTTACTATACTTTTAAAGGAAATTATACTTATTATGTTGTACAAAAAAGAAGTATGACATATGATGTTGGGTGAATTACAGAGTTCAAAAACTGATAAGACAGACTACACTGATCTAACATAATCATAGAAAGGGAGAGTACAGAAGGGAGGTGGTGGCGTAGTGGGATCGGGCAGACATCTACACGTAGGTTCAAATCCCACCACATACCACTTTGAAGATATGCCATTTGTTGAGTGGTTTGAAGTTACCTACATGTCACCATGATACCCAGGTTCTAGGTGGTTACACCAAAGATGCACTTGGGTGGTAATATGGCACCTAATATGGGTACCACTATAAATAAAACTGCCTGCACCACTAACGGGTAGAAGCTGAACAACGCTTCCCACATGTACTCTTCAAGTATACCTACAGGCAATATAAGCCATAACATTATATAAAAAAACAAAAAACAGTACACATGAAATTCTGAGGAGTGGTAAATAGAGAGTCAGTCCTTTTTCCTATTGTGGGAGTAGAGAAAGCAGCAGTTTCCAGAGTCATTGGTATACATATATAAGATATAGACATTTCTACTAAGGCTATCTTTTTACAGATCCCCTCATAAAGAGTATAGTATCAAAGGCATTGATGAGGTAATGGTGGTGACCAATGGTTACAGTTCAGGTTATCTTTACTCCATCACAGAAACTGACACAACACCCAGTACTTACTGGAGTGACCAGTAGAGGGACTATAGCAGACCTCCAGGTGTGAGCGATTATACAGACGATTAGACACCTTGACATCACCAGGGCCGTTCACTGATGCCAAGGCTACATTCAAGCCTGAGGAGGAGTTTCAGACTATAATTAGTGCTATACAACAAATTCGGTATCAACATGACAAGAGTTTTTATTCATTGCTGAGATAGTGCAGGGTCATGTTGATACTGCATACCCACAAAATGAAGCTACAGGAGCTGGCCATTATGACCCTAACAATAATATTGTCACCATTTCATGTAAAATGTACATAAAGGCATGAGATCTTTAGCCTTGTTTCAGAAACATAATTAAAATAGATTTCAAAATTCAGTGAATTATAAAAAAGATTGTGCCTTAGAGCCATTGTTAAGAAGAAAGGCTTAAACTATCATACATAATATACATAAATTCAATAAAAACTCACCAATTGAATATAATGCAGATCCATCAGAACGTGAGAGGAAGCTCAGTTCACAAGCATGCTGTGCCATCCTCACGATCTTTTGAAATACAGGCTGATTTCACCTCCTTCTTCCAGTAAATCTGTGATGGTGATGGAGGTCAGAAAGATTTCAACATGGTGTGAAAATTTTCTTTTCCTATAAATACCGCTTGGGGATGGATGAAAAAAAAACCCTGGCTTAGGAGAGATCCCAAGTCCCCTGTAGTCCCCTGTAGCATCAAGAAGGTTAGTGGCATTCTTCCACCACTATCGTATGATATGTATACAATAGGTTTTGTAGACATGTGGAAGGATATAATTGGTAAATTTTTTCTTTTTCACCATACTCTCCCTTGTAAACAAAACTATTTTTTTCTGGTAATTTTTTACCTGTTTTGAATAAATCTGTATTTTGTTTCCATTACAAATCGTTACTTTTATACTTCCCCCTTCCCAAAAAAACACAGTCCATCCCCTCTGAAAGTACTGTATTGCAATGAAAACAAAAAATATCAATACAAAATATACTGAAATATACCAGAGAAAAATAGTTTTATCATCACAAAGTAACACAGAACAGTCTAAAAATTTTAACTGTTACTGCTGTGGAGAGTATTCCCCGCCATTGCTGGTCACCGCTGGCCACACCAACCTAATCAAACTTATCTATTTAATTCAAACTAACTAACCCTAACTTTTGACCTAACTTAACCTAGCTAACCTGGCTAATATAACATAGTTGAGGTGACTGGAAGTTAGCTAATGTTACTCCAATATTTAAAAAGGTAGGAAGGATGATGCGAATAATTATAGACCGATCAGTTTAACTAGTATAGTATGTAAGATACTAGAGAAAATCATTAAGGGTAGTATTTGGGAGCATTTAAATGAGAATAGATTAATTAGAGATACCCAACATGGCTTTAGATCAGGGAGGTCCTGTCTTACAAATTTGCTCGATATCTTAGAATATATTACCAAGGAGTTAGATGATGGAAATAGCATAGATGTTATATATCTAGATTTTAGCAAGGCGTTTGATAAGGTACCGCATAGGAGGCTAGTGTACAAATTGAGACTACATGGGATAGGGGTAGGTTAGTTGATTGGATTAGTGAATGGCTTTCTGATAGGAAACAGAGAGTAGTATTAAATGGGGCAATGTCTGAGTGGAAGGAAGTGGTTAGTGGGGTACCCCAAGGATCAGTGCTAGGACCTCTTCTTTTCTTGGTGTACATTAACGATTTAGATATAGGAATTAGTAGCAAAGTATCAAAGTTTGCAGATGATACTAAGATAGCATGTGCAGTACAGGGTGAAAAGGACAATTACAGAATACAACGAGACCTGGACAGGCTGATAGCATGGGCAGACAGGTGGCAGATGGAGTTTAATTCTAAAAGTGTCAGGTTATGCATTTAGGTAAAGACAACACAAACTTTAACTATGAGATGGAGGGATGTTGGCTAGAGGCAGTAGAGGAAGGAAAGGATTTAGGAGTAGTGATAGACAGGACTATGAAATTTTCAAAGCAATGTTTAGAAGCAAGAAATAGGGCAAATAGGATCCTGGGTTTTATAAATAGAAATGTTAGTTATAAAAGTAAGGAAGTGGTGCGTAGCTTATATAATTCCTATGTTAGGCCCCATTTAGAGTATTGCATACAGGCCTGGTCACCCCACTATAGGCAGGATATCAACATGTTAGAAGCAGTTCAGAGAAGAGCAACTAGGATGATACCAGCATTAAAGCGCCTGGAGTATAGAGATAGATTAAAGGAATTAAACATGTTTTCATTTGAGAGGAGATGTATAAGAGGGATATGATAGAGTTATTTAAAATGTTCTCAGATACAAACTACATAGATGTGAGATCTTTCTTTACCTTAGAGGAGGAAAATAGGACTAGAAATCATGGCAGGAAGATTAGAAAGCAAGGCTGCAGGTTAGATATAAGAAAATATTTCTTTAGTCATAGAGTGGTAGACTTCTGGAATGCATTGCCAGAGACGGTTGTAAATAGCACTAGTTTGACAATGTTTAAAAACAGATTAGATAAGCACTTAAATTTATTAGATTTATAATTATGTATAGCACTGCATGATAGTTTTTATAAGAAATTTACTATAGTTAAATAAGACATGATCCCCATGTATGGGGACCACAAATTGTAGAGGATTTCGCTGCAGGACTTAGCCCTGTTAATGGGCCAAATATTTAGAATTAGTATATAATGTATTGTGTACTTGTAAGTGTATCTTTAAGTACTGATGACGAGGTCGCTGTGCGACTGATACAGGATAACCTAGATGGGCCCTGGTGGCCCTTTGTTATCCTATTATTTATGTTATATGTTATGTTATGACACACTCCGAGATATCCTCCATAGAATAAATTAACTTTATCAAGCCCCATTACTCTGATCTAACCAAAACAAACTAGCCAAACTTGAATGGCAACACTAAGAACTTAATGTGAAGTTGTTACCCTATTTCTCTTCATAAAATCTGGCAATACAATGAAAATAATCGAGGCAGCGGCATACCAGAGCAGACATCTTCCATAGACTGATTCAAAATTTCAAATCAACAAGTCGCTTCTCTCCACAAAGTGTTCAGTGATTGGCTAGATTTATTCTGCATTATTTATTATAGACAGTGGCTGCTTTTTCAAATAAAAGAGCCAATCACCATGACTGATTTCGCGTGTACACAAATTTTTTTTTTTTTTTTTTTTTTTTTTTTTACATTACAAGGGCACTGGCCAAGGGAAAACAAAGTGTTGGAAAAAAAAAAATCCCGCTGGTTGCCAGGCCCTGTTAAGAGGAAAGTAGGAGAAAGAGAAAAAACAAAAAAATCTAAAAGGAGGGTCCAGTTAACGTAAGAGGTGTCTTGACACTCCTCTTTTGAAAGAGTTTAAGTCATAGGCAGGTGGAAATACAGACACAGGTAGAGAGTTCCAGAGTTTACCAGTGTAGGGAATGAAGGAGTGAAGATACTGGTTAACTCTTGCATTAGGAAGATGGACAGAATAGGGATGAGAAGAAGTAGAGAGTCTTGTGCAGCGAGGCCGCAGGAGGGGAAGGCATGCAGTTAGCAAGTTCAGAAGAGCAGACAGCATGAAAACAGCGGTAGAAGACAGATAAAGATGCAACATTGCGGCGGTGACTTAAAGAATCAAGACAGTCAGTTAGAGGAGAAGAGTTGATAAGACGAAAAGCTTTAGATTCCACCTTGTTTAGTAAAGCTGTGTGTGGATCCCCAGACATGAGAGCCATACTCCATACACGGGCGGATAAGGCCCTGTACAGAGCAAGCAGCTGGGAGGGAGAGAAAATGGACGAAGACGCCACAGGACACCTAACTTCTTGGAAGCTGATTTAGCAAGAGTAGAGATGTGAAATTTCCAGTTTAGATTTTTAGTGAAGGATAGACCGAGTGTGTTTAATGTAGAGGAGAGGGAAGTTGAGTGTTATTGAAGAAGAGAGGATAGTTGTCTGGAAGGTTATGTCGAGTAGATAGTTGTAGAAATTGAGTTTTGAGGCATTGAACAAAACCAGGTTTTCTCTGCCCCAATCAGAAACAAGTGAAAGATCAGAAGTTAGGCGTCCTATAGCATCTCGCCTTGAGTCATTTAATTGTTGTTGGGTTGGGCGTCTGTTGAACGCTGTTGAATAATGCAAGGTGGTATCATCAGCATAGGAGTGGATAGGGCATTGAGTCAGATTTAGGAGATCATTGATGAATAATAGAAAGAGAGTGGGTGATAGGACAGAACCCTGTGGAACACCACTGTTGATAGTTTTAGGGGAAGAACAGTGACCGTCTACTACAGCAGCAATAATCTAACAACACACACACACACACCACCGAAAACACCTAACAGGTTCCTCACTCCTCAGTGTCCACCTGTTCACAACACATGCAGGTGTGTCAAGGTGCTAGCTCCTTTCTCCCCAAGAAAATTTTATATTTTTAAAAATTGTTGTTAGCACTATAAATATGATTAAAATTAGTCAGAGTAAGAAGCTCTATATGATGTGAAGGGTAAGAAAACTCATGATGATTATGGTGAAAGAGTTAAAAAAAATAACAAATAATCGAAAAAAAAAGTAGGCGGAGTTATACTGAGCCATTACCCAAACCATCATATCTCAGGAACAAAAATGTTGCCATAAATTGCTTACTAATGACAACCTCTACATGTGATGAATGTTCAGTACCGTACCCAACAAGCAAGCAACACTTACCACCACACTGTGTTCCAAGGGGTAGGTACACTCCTCACTCCTCTGGCTGCCTCCACCGCGTGTCAACAAGTACAACAACACCGCCACCGTCCCCATGCCAAGACTGCCGCCACGCCAACGGTACGTGTCACCTACAAACACTATACAAGTATTGGAAAAAAGGAATGTTGGAAATAAAACAGGCAGGAACATAAATACGATGACCCCACAACAAAACCACAAGCAATACATCAGGAAGGGCTGTTACCAAGCAAAACTTCCGCAATCCAACTGTACCAACACCAGTGCACCACTACTACTACTACTACTTTTATAGTAACCTCTCATTGTACCTCTCTGTCCCTGAGTATATAATATATACTCAGGGACAGATAGTGACCTCATATTATGAGGTCACTATCTTAAAATAATATTAAGGATCGTGTCATTGTTTGCAACATTTCTTCACGTTGCTGTGCACTGTACCTAACTTGATAAGATAATAAGTGTGACGTGGAGGAATTGTAATCAGTAATTTTAATTTGGTCTATTGGGTTAAGGGAGTTTCTAGGTAAAGTTAATAGTATAGTAGTATTTTTTGGGCATATTTGTTACTATATCTTATCTGCTCATGAATTCCTATCGTAGGTGTGTGTGTGTGTGTGTGTAAAGTTAGGTCTGTACTATGGTAATGCCAAAGTTCCTGCAGGCGACACTGGGACACATTGACTGACGCTTTACAGCACACCACACTGGGACACATTAGACAGGACACAAGACACCACTGGTGGACCTACTCCCCCAATTGGGTACTTGACACAGCAGTCACCAGACTGAGGATTGGCCACACCCGCCTCAATGCCCACCTGCACAGGCAGACTGCATGACTGACTCTCCCCACTGTTCCTGGTGCCCTACACATCCTGACACCCCAGAACACCTGCTCCTGCACTGCCCTTGTCACCACTCACCGTGTGGCCCTCCTCCACTCACTGTCTGCTATTCACTCACAGGCCAACACGGAGTGACCTCCTGGGTGGCTGCACAAATACCACTCAGGCTTTCAAGACTCTCAACCTCACCAGGACTGTTCTACAGAAAACAAATTAGCTCCACCACATATAGCCTGAACACATCACTACCGCATAGTGCATCTTTGGCGCACTAGAGGTTGTGACACACAGCCTGCACGGCCCCAACAAATCCCCAAGAAGAAGAAGAAGAAGAATGCCAAAGTTAGTGTATGTAGGACTTAAAATCAGCTTCAATACAGACAGAGTGCTGATTCATTTCAAAAGTTTAACCTAACTCACTTTTAATATCAACATGTATTGGGTATTATCTTATAAGTCTTTGTTAAATAATACATGTTGTTTTTTCTAAAACAATTTTCTGATGCAATCACTGATATTAATCATATTTTTAAGTGTAGCCATGATTTTATGTTCTTAAAATTCAGTTTGTGTGAAGCTTGTCAGCTGCATTGGTTCATTGTGGAGTTAAATACATGAAACTGTGTAAATTGTCCTTCATGATGTGTGCTTTTTCAATTATCAGAATGTCCTGTGCAGAAGACTCAAGCCAGCGATGGACTGCTATTGTGGTGACCTGCGCCTCGGAGAATCTGAGGGGAGGGGTTGAGGAAGGTGAGTCAGTGCATGCAGAGAACAAAACTGCTCACTTTACTAAGGAATAATTGCCCAGCACCTGCTAGACTCACCCCGCATACTGATCCTTATAATAACACAAAACTATTATCTTCTTCTATCAGTAACAGATATATCCCAACAGAATGTCACAGACTGTCCACTGGGGGTCTGTTGCCAGACCATGACCTACTGGTGGTGGTGGCAGACCCCAGCCAGCCCAGCAGCCCACAGGAAGGAAGGCCAGGACTTGGTGTCGGCAGTGGGGGAGCCACAATTAATGCCGTGCTTGTGGCCATAGAGAGGTTGTCAGCACAGCACCAACACACCACTGTGAGTCCTACCCTGACATGTATGTCAGACATTCTGGTAACTTTTTATAACAAATTGTATTCCCTCAGCATTTATTTATAATATGAATTTTATAACACTCAGATCAACAGTGAGCTGGTCCACCACAGCCGCATCTTGGTGGTGCACCTCGCCGCATGCTGGCCCACTGTCCTGGTGGAGCTGCTCTCCTCCGCTTGGACCCCCAGCTGACTTGTGTGCCACCTCATTTACAAATCACGCCCCCGACACTCCTACAGCACACACTGTGGGCAGCCACCAAGGTGTGAACACTGGATGTTCCTTGACTTTAACAGTGCTTCATCAACATCATCATTGCACCCAGTATACTTATTTATTTCAAGAACTGAAAGGAGGGACACCTCTTCCAGTTGAGTGAAAATACTGCCTGTGGTGTTTGGGTCACTTCCCTGGACACTTTCCTGCCCTCCACATCTGTGATGGGCTGCCCCACTCCTTCCCCTGGGCCTCATGTGGGGCACTGGTGTGCACTGTGCAGACGCCCTCGACGTGGCCACTCAGCATGGGGTGGTGCTGAGTAGGGATGACCAGTATATCAACAAAATGGTCTACAGAATGCCAATGGGAGACTTGAGTTAGTATGCTTCAATATTTCCTTATTTAGTGAAATAATATTTGCATTTGTAGTAATAGTGTTGAAATCATAATTATCTTGACTTACAGTGACTTTTCTTCATTCCTTGTTTATTAAGTTTAACTAAGAATTGATAACCAGTGCTTCTGATATTTTTTCTCAGAGCCTGAAACCTTCACTCTAGGTGAGAGAGTAGATTGCAAATAGAACTACATTTACCTACAAAAAATTCATAACATATGCTGATAGTGATGTCTTGTGTACAGCTTGTGATTTCTGTCATTCCAGAGAAGACGTTCAGGGAGGGGAGTGCCAGTGTGATATCAGGGGCAGTGTACCTGAGTCCCCCACTCACAGAGACACTGCTGGGGCTGCACACCATGCCTCCCCTTGACCGGTGCACCTACTATGGCATGGACAGTGGTATACCCTCCTTGCAGGTCTCTCTCTTTGTGATTGGGAAGAACACAGCTTGCCCATACACCTTACAGATGGGTTGAAATATACTGGTGTCATGTTCATTGTATAGCTATTAGATTCCTTTGTATTAGATCAAATCTCTATGTGAGAGTCTTTTATAGGTAGAACACCTATTGAGGAGATATTAAAAGATACCTGTTCCTCTCTCTCTCTTAAGGTATCACTGTACTTTGACCTGCTGTTACCCTTGTGCTCTGATGTGAGTCATGAGGAGTACGTGAGTGGCCAGTGTGGCGCCACCTACGCCCAGGCTGCCAGTTACTCTCCACTCTTTCAGCAGGAGTCACGTTCAGCAAGGTGATTGTTTGATGACTAAGACCTTGGAACATCAGTCATAAGAGAAGTTGTAAATAGTGCAGGAGACTTCCTTTCCACCAGCATGCTATAGAGATAGGTTGATAGTGGTAAATAAATATGCTTACTAATGATTTGAATACCTTCTTTTCTTGTTATGACAATACCTGCTAGTGCTTTAAATGCTCTCCTGCCTTATCTTTCAGACTGCAGATATGGAAGCAACTACAGGGTTTCAATGTTCTTGTTTATTCACTTGGAGGAAAGGTGAAGCATCACTACCTCGGAATGAATCTTCCATATAAGGACTCTCTTTTGTCCTTGCTTCCTTCCAGCAGTATTTTATATCATGAGAGATGTGAAGCCAACTCAGGAAACACTGTCACTGTCAATACCATGCTGGAAGGGAATATTACAACTTGTGGGGAGAAAGCTTACATCTTTGACTCATGGATTGGTAAGGACATTTCTCTAACCTTAGTTGGTCCATCTGTATTGAATGGACTGTGGCTAAAGGAGTGTGGTGCTTCCCTCAAGATGCCTGGAGGGTGTGTGTGGCAACAGTATGCCTTGGCACAGCATAGTGTGGTGACCTGCCACGGCTGGACGGATCACCCAGCACAGCACCATGAAGAGGCCACAGCAACAGTATTCAACATCAACTGGTCTGTCTTTCTATCCAGAACAAGAATACAAAAAGAAGATTTATGGGAAAATTCATGCAAAGTTCAAGATCTTTTATCTGCAAAAATATTTCTTCCTGGATTGCCAATTGCTGAACAAATTAGTATAATTTCAGCTTTAATTAGTGCTGCTTGTGGTGACAGTCAGCAAGAAGACTGGAAGTCACAGCTAGCACAGTGGAGAGCCTCTCCCAGAGTGTCACTAGCTGATGCTATGTTCAGCTGTAATGTGAAGAAAGTTATCTCAACACAAGAGATGATTTTCTTGGAGTCTTTCAAGCAATATTTAGTTAAAACAGCTGATGACTTGGGAGGAATGTCTCTTATTCCTTTGTTCCAGTACTTTGTGAAAAGTAAGAATATATGCTTCATCTTTTTTCAAAGTTATGAATAGGATTGAAGTAAAGGAGTTTCATAAGAAGCTCATGAAAATATATTTCATCTCCAATATTTTCTGCTAATAAGAAATTCATTGAAAGTTATGTAATGCATGTGAACAGAAAAAGGAATTTATTTACAAATTGACTTAACTGAAGAAAAAGAAATAACCTAAATGTTTGTAGTCATTTGTGTCATTAAATGCCTCACCTAAGAATCCTGATATCTTGCTTACAGGAGGCCTGGCACCCGTCAAGCAGGTGCTCCATACGCTGCACACGCTGCTGCACATACCTCGACTCTCCACCTCTCGCCTTTTCTCTAACATGGCAGACCTGCTGGGATGCCTTGCCCAGGGGAAAGGTGGCCTAAGGAGTGGACCAGCCGGCAACCCACTGTGGAGGAGTGCTCTTGTGGAACTCAAGGTGAAGCAGGATAGGACCTGGTGTGAATTGCTTAGGACAGAGTGAGAGGATGTACCCTGATATATACATAGATAGATATAACATAAGATTTTATTCTATTTTATTACTTAAATATTTGTTCACCAGAAAGGGCATCAGAAGGAAGCAGTGCAGCAAATGCTGGGTGTGTGTGAGGACTGGATCAGCTCTGAGCAGCCTGAGAACTTGATCCGAGCTGCCAGGCATTATGAGAGAGCCTCACAGATAGTCATTAGCCAGCAGGTGAGGGAGACTGTTGAATGTATACTCCCCAAATTAACGAAGCACAATCTATTTACCTTTATTGAAATGGAAGTACTAAACAATTATGCCATGACTGCTCTCATAAATTTGCTTCACACTGGGAGTAGTATCATGAAGTGTTCTCTTTCATGTTTCTGTCAGGTGGAGACAGCAGATGTGCATGTGAGCCCCATGTGGGTGAGCCCTGAGCTGCGGCATGTTGTGAGTGTTGGAGTGTGGGTGGAGGCTCACTCTCCTGCTCGCCTGGACCTGGCTGGAGGTTGGACGGACACACCACCTATTTGCTATGAACAAGGAGGAGCAGTACTTAATATTGCCATCAAAGTAAGTACATGTTACATCCCAGCAAGTTAGGATGGAAAATATCTCTTTGTTTATTTTTCTTCTCATTTGTGAGTGATCAATAATTTTGTCTCTTCCTATCTCATTGCTTTTTCTTTATTCCTCTGTGCAGGTCAACAAGAAGAAGCCCATTGGAGCACGGGCACGGTTCATTCCTGAGCTGCAAGTGGTCTGTGTTCTCCGAGACTGCTCAGGCGGTGACGTGCGGCTCACCTGGAGCGAGCTGGACCACCTGAGGGACTATGACAACCCTGTCTCCCCCGGTGCCCTAGTGAAGGCTGTGCTGTTGTACTCACGACTGGTGGACCTCTCACACCCTGACTCCCTGGCATCACAGCTCAAAGAGAAGTGAGACATAAATTGTTGCTTGTCTCTGTTAATGTGCTCTTATAGCTTCCTTGTCATGATTATATGAAATATTCTACATTCAGGTGTGCCCAGAACAAGTCAGTATATGGTACTGCAGGATACCTCATATGTAGATGAATTCGACCCTGTTTTAACCAAGTACTTTCATGTTATTAGTTGTTGACTGAAGCAACAAACTTCTTGAAATGTCAGATTGATAATAGTAAAGGATATACTTATTTTAGTAATGCCTATGAGTGCAAACTTCAAGAAGAAAAGAACTGTTTTGTATTACTTCTAAAAATCACTTCCCTCCTGGTAAAGGTATGGAGGTGGCGTTGAAGTGGAGGTGTGGTCCAATTTGCCACAGGGGTCAGGCCTTGGGGGTAGCAGTCTGCTGGCAGGAACACTGCTGGCAGCCCTGGTGGTGCTGCTGGGCCACCCTCCCCCAGCACCCTCCCACCTGGTGCATGCCACTCTCTGTGTGGAGCAGTGGCTCACAACAGGTGGTGGGTGGCAGGACCAGGTGGGTCTGTTTTCTATACATGTATATTGATTTTTACTGAAGATCTGTTATAATAGATCACATGACACAGAACATATTTACTTCTTATATTTTGGAAGTGTATAAAATTTCATGAGATAATCTAATTTTTTTGCTTAGGCCAAGTCTTATTCAAGAGTTGAATAGCTGCATTAAGTTTATGTTTAGTACAAAATATTTCCTGTTGCCAGGTTGGTGGACTAATTGGAGGAGCAAAACTAGGTGTTAGTCACAGGGGAACACCTCTTTCTGTGACCACATACCAGATCCCCCTTTCCTCTTCATGCCTGGAGGCTCTCAATAGTCAGCTTCTGCTAATCTACACTGGCAAGGTACATACATGCAGTGTGCATTTTATGAATATATACTAATTGTATACAATTTGGAAAATATTTCAGTTGGCAAAACAAGCAAGGTGATATTACACATATAGTATCTATATTAGAAATCTGAGATTTAAGTAAATGTTGGGGCCCATAGATTTTCCATTCGTCACCTCAGCGATACCACTCCATCAATGATTACAGGTCCGTCTGGCAAGAAACCTCCTGCAGACTGTGATCCGTAACTGGTATGCCTGTGACCACACTGTGACAAAGTGTTTCTCTGAACTGCGGCTTCTGGCACTACAGGCGGCTGGGACTATGCTGAACAGTAACCTTCAAGGCCTAGGGTCTTGCATCAGTAACTACTGGAGGCTTAAGAAAATGGTTGCATCTGGTTGTGAGCCAGGCATGGTGAGTTAGGAAGGCAGTTTGCCCCTCCTGCCTGTTTTATGCAATTCTTTACACTATATAGTATGCGTACTTAATTTTTGTTATGTTCTTTTCAAGTCATTTGAGTTCAAAAGCTATGTGGTAGATATATCAGTCTTGTTTAGAAATATTTATTTACAATAATAAATGATACTCAACAGCCATGATAGGGATCTTTACTTTTCCAATAATTCAGTTTTGCTCTACATTTCATGCAAATGATTATTACAAAATGTTCTTCAGGTGACAAAGCTGATGGTTTCCTTGGAAGACCACTGCCATGGGATGTCCCTGGCTGGGGCTGGGGGTGGCGGCTACCTCTATGCCCTCAAAGCTAGTCAGCAGTGTCTGGAGGGAGTCACGTGTGACTGTGTGGAGGTGGACCAGCAAGGACTGCAGGTGTGGGTTGGAGGGGAAAATGTGCTTGAGAGGAGCCTGGTGGAGGAAACCCTCACACAGACCAAACTGGACACATTGATTCAAGAGTGTGAGTAATGGACTCAAAGAGGTAAGGTTTGCATTCATGTGCCGTGTATATTACCAGAATCTATGCTTAATAACTGTGCCATATTTAGGAATTTGTGTCAAACTAACTCTTCGGTGCTATAAAATTTCCTTGTATTGAACTGTAGAATTTGAGATTTTCATTTAGATTGCTGTGGTTGATCAGGTTGCTTATACATGTATTCACATGAAGTTTGTGACACCAGTCCATTACCAAGCATGCATGTTTATGGGTGTGAGAGATTTGATTAAACTGAATAGTGTATCATGTATGTATCCATGTAATTCTTTAAATTCACATCTGCACATATAATAAACATTCATAACTACATGTAACATAAAATTCATTCACATCCATATCCATGTTCATACCACTAACAAAGATGTGGTGAATGTATAGTGTGTGTGTGTGTGTGTGTGTGTGTGTGTGTGTGTGTGTGTGTGTGTGTGTGTGTGTGTGTGTGTGTGTGTGTGTGTGTGAATGTATAAAAGCAGATTGAAGTGAAGGACCAACAACCACCAATCTGTACATGCAGGTGCAGCTCAGCAGGTACCTAGACATGAAGCAGCTGGCTGTGGTGCCTCTCTAATTAGTGCAGCACAAGTATTTGGCCTCATCAGACATGGTATCTTCTTGGATTAAGCTACAAGCCAGAGGGCATTAGCTCACATTAACTCATAGCCACTTACTAATAATTGATAAGGTTTTCCAAAGTGTGCAGCTGCTAAATGGCAGTTATAAAGACTAGCTATCATCCTCCTTTCATAGAGGATGGTGCATCTTAGAATGAATCTTGATGAGTATTACTGTTGGCACCATCAAGAAACATCTGTGATTATTTTGTGTGAGGTTGTTTGACTTTTATATAATATTGTTGAGAATAGTTGTTATATTTTATTGTTCTTATATTTTATAATACAGTGAAAACTTTATATCAGAACTTAGCTTTAAGAGACAATATTACACTTTGAAAGATCATTTTTTTCTTAACAGTAAAATTCCTGATAATTAAATTTTATGAGTTGTTATTATTTCAAGTAGATTGATGATTTTACTTCTCTCCCTTGCACTTTTTGTTTGTACATAATAATAAATAAACTTGTAAGGGTTGCATTATACCTGAAATACATAAATCATAAGTTTATTGGCCTAGGAATTAAAGACTGCTGGTATATACATAATTTACTTACTGAACAATGATGCAGTGTTACCTCTTGTGGGTATAACATAATATATAATTAAGTTCTCTCAGGCAACATGATAATTTATGAAAATTGTTCTTTATGTATAAAATTCTATAATGTACAACCAATTCTCTTTACAATTATTCCAAGGGACTTACAGCAAAATTCATTAATTCTTCACCATGCCTGTTTCACTCCTTCAAATTTGTCACTACATTTATTCCTTCATTCAAATGACTTCAGGTAAAAAATTTTTGTCAAAATTATCTTTCTAGCAGTGTCTGATTAATGGTACAAACATGGACAAAACACTCTTAGTAATAAGTTTTGCTGACATTGTTGCCAATAAAGAATATTTTTGTATGTCCTATGTTGACTATTATGACCCTTTCTGACAGTGTGCACTTGCCTTGGTATAGTTGAAAATCATTTCTATATTGTTCAGATATTATTGTGACCTAGTCTTGTGTTGTAAATAAAGCTTCAGATCATAAACATTGACATCTAGAGCCAGCAGGAGATTTGACAGCTATACTCAGTATCAAGGACTCTCATGTTATAATTCACCTTAAAAGTATCACTGGGATGAGGTCCTCTTAAACTTCCTCAAAGACTTAGAGTAGTGGATGGTCAACAGAGGCGGGCAGGCAAGGGCTTCCCCTCAAGGCCAGCAATAATGTTAGCTGCAGTGAGAGTTGCCATGTCCTCCCTTGTTGATGTCTCTGCACTCCCAATGTGTGGTATCAGCGCTGCAAGGAGGTAGGAAAGGAAGATGGTTAGATAGTCATAACAGCAAAGCCTTTAAAAGTTGGGGTCTCTGGGAATTAGAACCTTCACCTCTGAAAGAAGGAATGAGGCTAAGGATATTGACCATTCTTTCATTTCATACAATGCACTTTTTTGCTCTTGTGTTCTGACTTACTGCAGTTGGGGAGGGTGGTGAGCTCATGGTTAGGTGGCAGAGGCTCTGGGGTCATAACGTCCAGTCCTGCTGCCCGGATCTGGTTGGTCTTCAGTGCCTTGACCAGAGCCTCTTGGTTGATTACACCTAAAAGTATTTTCATCCTTTTATAAACTGTTAAATTTCCAGATTTCACCTGATGAATTTAAAAATACTAACAAATCAAATGTCTTAACAATGTCAATAGCCAATGTTTCTACCTATTCATCAGTCTACATATTCCACTCTTTATGAAAGCACAAAAGATGATTTTGTATTCCTGCTAACAAATAATATTTCCTTCTTACCTCCTCGGGAAGTGTTGATAATTACAGCAGTGTTCTTCATTTTGGCAAAAGCTGCTTCATCAAATATTCCCTGCGTCTCCTTGTTGAGGGCACACGTCACCAGTAGGAAGTCTGACTGCCGCAGCAACTCGTCAAAGGAGACAAACTCAGCCCCGAGTTCCTCCCCTAAGCACCAGATCAATTCAGTTAGCTCAGGCAGGTGTCAGTGATGCACACAAAGCTAACATTCAGTTCAAAAGGACTGATACTAATTTACTTTCTACTAATGCTCATTAGAAATGACATTTTTAATATGTTTGTTGTCAAGACTTAACTGATGGGTAAATATGTACTGAAAACAACTAGTATCATCCTAATAATTTCATTCTGAGCAGGTAAAATTCCTGACTTGCTGACAGTGACAAGAAACAAGCATCACTAACCTTCCTTCCTGGGATTACGACCTGAGTATATAAACTTGTGGACACTGAAGCCTTGCAAGCGCTGCACCACACCCTGACCTATCCTGCCCAGGCCAAATATTCCCACAGTGGAGCCCTTGAGACCCTGGCCAGTCATCCAAAGTGGAGACCAGGCGCACTTAGCCCATCCACCACTAAGAAATATGGAATTTACATTACCAAACATTTTATTTAATTTGTATTGACAATAGAAAGAAAACATGTTATAAGATTTGCATATTAAAAATGCATTCAATCTCTCCATGCAAGTCATCAATCTATATAATCTTTAAGTCAGCAAGCATCTGTTCTGCACCTCATTGTATCTCTGAACTGGCCACACATGCCATGCTATTTTAAGCTGTGATGGGCAGAGAATGTGATCAGCTTACTTGAGCAATTCACCATGTGCCTCAAACAAGCGTCGTGTAGTGGCAAGCAGCAATGTGACCGTCAGCTCTGCAGTGGCATCAGTGAGCACGCCAGGGGTGAAGCCAACCTGAGAATTTAAGGCTTTCATTAACTTGAATTGCAAAAAAGTGGCACATTCCTATCACTTCAATACGTACTTTTCTTTCCATCTATGACCTCTCATTAATTTTTATAACTTTGTAGTTTACTTAATTCATTGCCAGAACTTTTGAAGGCACAGGATTCATTATTAATCTCATCCAGACCACTACAAAGCCACAGAACAGAATATGAGCAACATAAACCATTCCAGTGTTACAGCTTGAGGAATAGCAACAAGAGGCTCATATGTAGTTTTTACCATAATGTTGCGCTTCTTGATCTCATCCATGCTGAGGTGGTCATAGCCAACGGACATGGTGCCAATCACTTTTAAGCTTGGTCCTGGTGGAAGGGAATGCAAATGACTATAAATGCTGGGAACCCTATTTGCTTGCTTATGTGATGATAGGTATTGTTTACTTTATATATACTACATGGACACTTTACCTTCTTGTTTATGTGATGTAATGTATACAGCCGGTCATGCACATGTGGTGTATGTACATATTAAAAAATCTGATGGGTAAAGGACAACAGCTGTACAGTTTAAACCAATATAAAGCCATTTTATCTACCTGTGATATGAGACACACATGACAATTTTAAGATAATAAGAATAAAGATGTAGACAAGAAACCATAAGCATGACTTAAATTCTGTACACTACAACTACAACTGTGAGCAACATGACAACATTACACTGCATCTTTACCTGCAGCATCCAACACCTCCTTGTCAATCTTCTCTGTCAGTAGGCAGTACAGGGCATCCTTCCCTGGAATCCTCTTCAGCAGCTCCTCACGAGGGATGGGTGATGGCATCTTCCACACGTCCACCTCACACCTGCAACCACAACCACCTGTCTGTAGTAAGCATTTCCATGTCGCCTGTCTAGCAATCTCATCAACTCAGGAAGCCAATTGGTGCACTTTTTACAGACTTGTTGATATACTTATGGATTATTTGTTATTGCTAATTACTATAGAGGTTTCAGTACAATCATGGTGACCTTACTTCTCCTCCAGCATGGTGAAGGCCTTCTGAGGGATGTCCGCCCTCGTCACTAATACTTTTGGCTTCGACATTGTGAACTGAGACGCTGCAAAGGACCTACAAGAACAAGTGTTTTTACTGATCTCCTGGAAGAAAAAGCAGCATAGCAGGTATTGATATAAGGTATTTCAAGATATCATCCACTCAGATAACAAGTGAATATTTTCCTCAACTACCCTTTCTCTCTCTCTCTCTCTCTCTCTCTCTCTCTCTCTCTCTCTCTCTCTCTCTCTCACTATTTAGGTGTCAGATGTGCTTTAAGGACATGGAATAGTACAACAGCCATCTAACAAAAACGTTATAACAAATCACCAGTCTATGTGTTATGTCTCTTCTCTTCCTATTGCTCAAGGCCCTTCAAAACATGTTGGTGCTTACATTTATCCTTATCACTCAAGGCTATGATGATGTAACACATTGGTTGACAACTGGAATATTAATAAGAACTCACAACTATTCTGTCAAGATGAAGACTGCTCTTACTAAATAATCTTGACATTATTCACTCCATGCTAAAAACATGACTTTCTCCATACTCAAAACACCTTATATGGCAAAGCTGTGTTTCCAATGAATAGACAATCTCAGAATTATTTTGTCACCATGACAACAGTTGTAACTAGTTGTAATAAATAAATCAAGTAGATCAGTGGCAGTGTGCACGCAGCATGTCATCTGGACAAACCAACTATCTCCACTTCAAATATCTAAGTCTCGTACAAAGCATAACACAACTAAAGACGGAGAAATTCTTAAATGGCAGTATCTTATAATTCCTTTAGATGTGAATTAGACAAAAGGTAATAAACTGGATCAGATAAAAGAGATTTATATTTACTTGGGACTTCATAAAATTACTGAATTCCTGGATGTTGATACTGCAGGACATGAATTTGAACATGTTAGTAAAAGAATAGGAATCTTTATGAGGAATGGTGATGTAGTGACAACTAATCTTAATTTCAAATATGCTGAGAATGGGGTTGATATACGAGATGGGTGATGATTCCACTCCTGGATACTGTGAGAAAGAATGAATATTTGAATCTGTTGTGAAAATGGACAGAACTTAGATCATGGTTAAAAGAGGTACTGATTTATAGTCAAGATGAGTGAGTGGAGGCTCTTAAGTATACATGGGAGATGATTCCATGCCTAGATGCTGCTGAGAAGAATGACTAGTACTTCCTATCACCACAACTAACACTTTACTGCCACACTATGATCCACCTTATACATTATTTAGTGAACATTGTTAGTTCCTATATATGGGAGATGATTTCACTCTTGGATGCTAAAAGGAGAGACAAATTAAGTTACCCAATTCAACACTAGTATCTCCAGCTATTAATATATTATACAAGCACTCTATTATACCTCATGATCAACCTTACACAATGAATGATTAGTAACTATATGGGAGATCATTTCATTCCTGGATGCTGCGGAGATTAACACTAGATTTACTACTTTGCTACTCTAGTGCAACTTTATGATCTGCCTTAGCAATATAGCGCAGTTAGTTCCTATATATGAGCAATGATTTCACTATTGGATGCTATAAAGGAGATTAACACTAATAGTACTTCCTACAATACACACACTAATAGCTATATTAGTCCTGGCTACACTGCACACGGCACTAGTACCACTCTTTCTTTACCTGCAAGGGGACTAATGTGACTGACTCTCTCTGGAATGAAGTAAGACAAGTTTGCTTGAGTCGCCACAAGCATCACCTCGCCCCCTGTGGTTACCTGGTCCCCTGTGCCTGATTAACGCCACAAGTGAAGGTAAATAGGTGTTGCTGCACTGCCCAACTCTTGGTGAACTGTGTGACATTGAGAAGAGGCGGTGACACTCGACCTATGAAACGTAACATGAGTACTTATAAACAGACGTGAGTTTGGATAACTAGGATTGATAATTTCCTACCCACCGGTCATTCAGGATTAAAAGTGGAAAAGGAATCTTTGTTTATCAACTCTAGTACCAAACTTATTTATGTCTTTACTTCCTAATCTGTGTCTCTTGTTCGTAACTTATATATAAGTGTGTATCTAACTCTGATCCATGCTTTGAGATTGAAGGAAATTACAATTAAATTAAATTCCACAGCTTCGGTGACCTTGGCATCACCTTCTCCCTGATGTATGATGCTATTAATAATAACTTTAACGTATGCCGGCCACCACAACCATCCCTTATCACGATTTCTACGAAGTTTGTGTAAAGATGAAGTTTTTACCGATTTGCGAGGTAGTGTGTCCGTAGAATCCTGGGAATGCTGGGAGTTTTGCATGCTATAATTGTGTGTGTTGCCAGGATGTGTTTTTCTGTCCAGCGAGGCGCACGTGAGATCCCATACACCTGTGCAATATTAGGCCGGTAAGTGACCTGATTGATTGCATAATAGAGGTGTTGCTGATGGAAATGTTCTTATTGTTGTCTGTGACTTTAGAACACACACACAGAGAGAGAGAGAGAGAGAGAGAGAGTGTGTGTGTGTGTGTGTGTGTGTGTGTATGCAATTTCCATAAACCGCTTAGTTTTCATTTATTTTTATTATTATAACACACACACACACACACACACACACAGAGAGAGAGAGAGAGAGAGAGAGAGAGAGAGAGAGAGAGAGAGAGAGAGCTTTCATTATCCGCAGAAATGCAAAGTAATATAGCAAATATTATAGTATAGATTTCATTTGCAATTGAGATACTTCATGTGATAGAATACACACACACACACACACACACAGGCTCATTGGTAAAGTGACAAGTCCTTATTCTGGTCACTTGGCTAGCTGAGCTGATACTTCGCGATCCTGGTCATGCAAAGATATTCATATATGAAACTAATTGCTAATCTCCTTGAGTAAGGATGACAACAAGGGTATGCGGTGTATGAAAGGACACACACACGCACACACACACAATATAGTGGTCGGTCTCACAACAGAGAAGACTCGTCACTCGGATTGAACCTCGGCGTTGAAGCAAAGACTATAGATAAAACGTTTATTTATATAGTCTTTGGTTGAAGCCCCGAGGCGAGTTTCTTTATTTCTAGACGGGATGTAAGCCGAGGAATTGTGACCTCACTGTCCCGGTGTGTGGTGTGTCAGTTGTCATTTAGCTCCTTAAGTAAAGGAACGGTTGGGTGGGGTGTGCAACAGACAACATGAACTTGAGCATAATAGTTATCGAGACTTTTATAACTTCAAGAATCTTATTCAACTCAGGTTTTCCGATGTATGTATAAACTGGATGAATAGAAATTATAACATGAAGTACCTATTGATAAGATAAGCCACATAATCGCCTTGTATAACTCCGTGCGTTCTGTAGTAGTAGTTTCAGGGTCCGAAAATGGAATAGAGCTGCTCAAGGTCACTTGAATATGGATGGTTTGAGTAAGAGCCATGCATCTCAGGTGTAACAATTGGGATGCATGACCACGGGACACTGCCTGAATAATTATTTGGGGATGGGTGTGTCGTACTCCTTGTCTTTGATCTTACGCTTTAATGTTATGTAAGAAATACCACAAACTGAAACCTGAAACATTTCTGTAACTTTAACATGCTGTAGTGGAAGTTACTGCAGGTTTCCAGGATTGCTTTCATGATTTCAATGATACTTAACTAGGATTATGTACCGGCAATGTAAAAAGAAAAAATATATATATCAGTGAGAACCTGCATATTAATTTCTGTGGCCATATAATCCTCACGAGAGGACAGTGTTTCAAAGAGTGGGGCGGCCGGGATCCTGTGATGGTGGAGGGAGTATACAGGGCGGTGGCCTTTGTCATATCCACTGGGACCTTCTCAAACATTTTGCCGTCATACGTAATAGACTCTAGTGGAAGTTACTGGAGGTTTTCAAGGCTGCTTTCAGAATGCTAGCTATAGTTTAACAAAGATTCCGTATTAACCATGTAAAAGAAAAAAGAAAAAAAAAAATCCCTTGAGAACAATAACATATGGCCTTTAAAAGTAATCCGTATGAGAAAACAGACTATATGTGTTTCAAAATGTGGGCATCTAGCAGTTTCTATATTCTTTATTGCTTTGCTTTTAGTTTAGAAGAAATAATTTTGTGTCGATAGCGATTCAGTAATGAAAAAGGAAATTACACACACACACACACACACACACACACACACACACACACACACACACATATATGTATGTATATATATATATATATATATATATATATATATATATATATATATATATATATATATATATATATATAGAGAGAGAGAGAGAGAGAGAGAGAGAGAGAGAGAGAGAGAGAGAGAGAGAGAATGATGCAATACACAGCGAACAATGTAATGTGATCTGCTGACTTTAGACAATGCAAGGAACTGTTCTGAACATATTATGCTCCCCACCACAGGAGAAAAAATGAGCCTCACTCAAGCTGGCTGCTGCAGGAAGGGTTCACAGCAGCAACTCTTTCACTCACGGATTACGTCAGTTCACTTAGATGAAAAGAAATCTTTATAATTAGGCCGGTGTCAAAAATATTCACACGCTGCAAATTATCATGACAGCTCTTGCATAATTATCACAGTCTTTATTAATCTGTGTGAGTGCTTAATGAATGCTTAAGATGCTAATTAATTCATGAGATCATTCAGCAAATCGCCAACAGTTTTGACAAGTAAAAAATAGTAATGGAGAGCATTAAGATGAGTATCAGTTCAGCTGGTAGTCTCATCTCGCCTCGCCATGTGCCACTGCTTGACAAACCAATACCTAGCCACTCACATCCTTGCTTTTACTTCCTGTGTATTTGTTAAGGAGACCAGAGGCGTTAAGGATAAACAAATCTACCTTGGCTGCATATAAAACATATTCAATGAGTAGCTGTGATCGTTGTATGAGGTAAAAATTATACTATGGCAACACGGGGCGATGCTGGGGGCGGTGTGATGACGTCAAGTGCACCATGTGTTTTTTGCTTCAACCTTTTCCCATACCTTCCTCAATACCATCTTCCTTGCTACAGTGAATGAGATACAATGCAACAAAGCTGCATATACTCATTTCTGTAGCTTTTAAATTAGGTTAGTGGTATACGTGAGAAATTATATGTATTTAGGTAGAGTTAATGGCAACTTTTGGCGGGCTGGGTGACGTCACCAGACGGCCATGTGTGTTTGTGTGTAGTCGTGAGAGAGACATGGCGAAGTATAGCGTTCAGTTCCCGCCCGCTTCTTACTCCTTTCTGGCGCCGCTGCTTTACCAGGTATTTCCTATGTACAGTGCCCAATGAATGAGGGATCAACCGCCAGCTTAGTCCCTGGAAATGAGCGAGATTTGTACTGTAATTAAACCGTAAGCGGGGAAAACATTAGGCAGTGTTGCTGTGACAGACCGAGGGGCACTGGGAGTCAATGACACAGGGGTAGTGAGTGTGGTGCCCCGTGAGTGAGTGTCCCGCCTAGCAGTGCCATGTGGTGCCTAGGGAGGGCCAGTGACATGTGTGGTGAGGAGAGGAAGGCTGTGGGGAACTGTTATGCTTGTGAGTGGGAGGAACAGGGCGCCCTTGACCAAGATTTAAAGTCTTGATGCCACTCCCTTCAAAGCATTCCGTCTTGTAATGTTGGGAAGGGGATTGTAGAGTTTTGGTGGTGATTATTAGTGTGTCTTGCATTTGTGGTGTGCAAGTTTATCTTTTTCAATGAAGGGAGCGTGATGTCAGTGCCTGTGTTGGGGGTTAACTGGAATAATTTATCGTTCATGTTTTGCGCATTGTCTAATGTGTCCGGAGGCTGCTATTTCTGACGTTGTGATCTGATTAAACAACATTAGAGGTTGTGGAAGTGTTTTTCATCCTTGGTGTGGATGGGATGACTGTGTGTTTTATAGGTGTGTGTGTGTGTGTGTGTGTGTGTGTGTGTGTGTCATTTGAAATCCTTGAGTGCCATAAGAAACCAATGTTTTCATATAACCTAACACTTTAGGATATAAATTATTATTTTTGCTTGAATTTCTGATTAGGAAAATTGGAAAAATCTTTGCATGATTTTGTGCCAAATTTTTATTGCACATTGACTCATACATTGGACAGGTAGCCATTCAGCTTAATGAAGATAAATGAAAGGTTACAGTACAGTACAGCAAGAAGTGACATAGCATAGTGTACTTATTATCGGTATTATGTGAGATGAATTAAATTTAAAAACATTTCTGTATCATGTATATGAAGTTGCATCACAGAATGAGAAGGTAAAGGTTCACTGACGGTCATGTGTGCTGTTAAACGTTAAGTCAGTACTGTGCCATTTGAGGTTGCAAGGTTGCTTTGCTGGCTTGTGATTATTAAGATCGTATGAAGTTAAAATAAGGTAGCCCACCTATATTGAGATGGGTTGGATTATCTTAGATGACCTTATTTCACCTAACCTTTCCTTGATTTACCTAACATAATCTAATACAGCTTAGCCATTCCAAGCACCTTCCCTGATGTGCAGTAACCTTATAACCACCCCAGGAATGGTTGAGCTGGTGGTGTATGGTGAGTGGGATCAGTAAGAATATTCATTGTCATGTCGTGTTCTGAAATTCATTTGCAGAACATTTACACAACGTGTCATCCTCAAGGATATGGATGACAAGTAATTTCTTACACATAGATATACACATAACATGTGAATGAATATATTATATTTACTCACCTACGTGGAGTCTTTGCATGGGAATGTGGTTAATGGCTGCAATGTATGCATATATACATGGGATTGATGTATGAATAATATATATATTCTCAGTTGGCATTCTCTGTAAAAAGAAAAGAAACTAATGGAGACAAGGCTGCTGCATAATGTCTTATCTCATGCTGAGAAAAAAATTTTGGACCAGAAGTTCCCAGTTCCTCTACTATGTCCTGTTTAGTTATTTTTTCTAAACATGCAGGGCATACAATAATGGTGTAGGAAGGTGCAGGCAGACTGTGTCTCCTCATATGATGTGAAGGATTATAATCATAAATTAGCTTATTTGGAAAGGTTTATAGATACACAAATAATGACCTGATTAATGAACACACAAGGATTGACATGATCATGTTTGATCTCAAGAATATGTGATGCCCATAAACACTTAGCAGCATCCTTGTTGCATTTGGCAGCGACACGAACACTTGCATTTTGACCTTTTTAGTGAGGTAATGGAAAAAATCCTCTTCATGTACAATACTTCACTCCTCAAATAAGAATATTACTTAATGATGAAAGAATATCAAAGAGAAACTGCCTGGGGAATTGAGGCTTCCTTAGGATTAGAATGTGTAAGGATAGCAAATGTAGGATAGAGCAGAATTACTTAATTTCTGTAGTGCTCCTGACTGTTGGCTTTCTCAGAGTGTACAGACAAAGGAATGTAGTACTGGTTACCATATTTACTCCACCACTCCTATCTTTGTACATTAAGAAAGACAATAAACAAAACACTAGAGTAATAAGTATTTCTGCTTCATTCTGTTTTCTCTTGTTACCATATTGTAGTTGCTTGTCATAATGCTAACTAGGACTGCTTTGTTCTCTAATGTACATGTATTCTACTGTCCGAATAGGATGCAATTCAAAAACATGAGACGATATGCTAGTCCTGCTTCTGCGGGAGTTTTTGTACCACTTTTTAGTTACTCAAAGTATTGAGGATATAATCTGTGAAAAAAAAAGGAAATCTAAAAAGAGTAGAGCTTAGGCAGAAGTGTAATGCAAGAGCTAAATTCAGCTAAATTCATGCGTGTTTCGTTTATGAATATACGTATATGTATAGCCATAATATTTACAGGATTAAAGAACCAGCAGAGTCATTCACTTCCCCCAGTTCTTAATTTCTGTGAAGGTCTTTAACATAAAGCATTTCATTAACACTTCTCTTAATCTGAAATCCATAAAACTTTTTGGCATCACACCAAGCAGTGTATACTTACATATCTAAATGTAGCACATGCATAGAGTCAGTCAAGTTAATGTGCCCTTATTATTTGTTATCACTTTCATGTCATATGCAAACAATTTGGCAGTCTGACAACACCTGTGTGACTCACCTGCCTTGCCATTACCTATAGGGAGGGAAGAAGGAAGAGAGGGAGGGGAGGGGGACAGTGAACACTCTTAAAGTTGAACTAAATATTTGCTCATTATATATGCAAGATGAATGTAATTTGATTAAGACATGTACTATGTAAATTTTGAATCTGTGTGTGTATGTGTGTGTGTGTGTGTGTGTGTGTGTGTGTGTGTGTGTGTGTGTGTGTGTGTGAGAGCAAAGGTCAGTGAACACTTGTGCCTACATATTTGATGTGGATTCATTACCCAGGAGAAGCATTCATGCGTATTGCGGGGTGTTTAAGTGCGAGTCGTAAAATGGTGGGCTATATTGAAAAGGTGTACAGCACAGTCTCTCTCTCTCTCTCTCTCTCTCTCTCTCTCTCTCTCTCTCTCTCTCTCTCTCTCTCTCTCTCTCTCTCTCTCTCTCTCTCTCTCTCTCTCTCTACTCTTTCATCATCATCATCATCAATTTTTTGTCACCATCATCATTCTCCTCCTCCTCCTCCTCCTCCTCCTCCTCCTCCTCCTCCTCCTCCTCCTCCTCCTCCTCCTCCTCCTTGCACAGCAGAATCTTACCTTTAACCTCTTCAGTACTGGGACGCATTTTTACTACGAGTTTTGGGTGTGATTAGACGATTTTATTTACATTTGAAAAGGTCCATGGGGGTCAAGATTAATGGCTAGAGTCTTCACTATTTAAATACCCACATAAGTTTTTGAAGCTGTTTCAAATCACCAAATAGTAAGCTAAATATAAATGAGAACACGTCTTGGTATTGAAGAGGTTAGATAAAAACAAGCTACAAGAAACACCCAGTAGCTCACACCGTCAGCAGCCTATATCAGACTATCCCCAGCTTAAACATCGTCCCTTACATGTGTACTGTGACTAGGCAGCGGACGGAGGTAGGCAGACGGGACCACGCTAATGAAAAATACCGTTAGGATGAAATAGTCAAACAGAGCCCCTCTTACTGCCTCCTTTACTGTTGATAAATGGATAGATGGATGGATAGATGCATGCCTAGTTGTTGATCTCAGCATAGCGTAATGATGTTTTTTTTTTATGGTGGTTTAGGAGTTATTAGTGATGCTAGTGGAAGAGGGCAGTGGTAGTAGCGATATTGGTGTTGATTGTAGAGAAGGAAATATGGTTACCGTGTTGACTGCAGAGATGAGAATGTTGCCGCGTTGATTTGGGAGATAATAATGATGGGAGTGCGCTGAAGATAAGGACTGGACGGGTTTGTTTGATCGTGTGTGGCGTGGCTCGATGCTGTCTGATAGTAATAGTACTGGTGGTGGTGGAGGTTGTGTGTGTGTGTGTGTGTGTGTTTCGAGAGATGCAGTTATGTTGGAGGAGGAAGAGGTGGTGGTGGTGGTGGTGGTAGTAGTAGTAGTAGTAGTAGTAGTAGTAGTAGTAGTAGTAGTAGTAGTAGTAGTAGAGAGGAGCATAAAAAGTTACGAATTTATTTTTCTTATATTTTTTTGCTGATTTTGTCCTTTCTGTTACGTTTCTTGCTTGCCTCCTCCTCCTCCTCCTCCTCCTCCTCCTCCTCCTCCATCAATGTGATTGTAAAAATGATATTCATGTTATATTCAAAGATTCAGTTATTGTTTATTTGTCCTTTCTTTGTCCTTGTCTTTCCTTCTTTTTGTCTACGTCCTTGCTCCTCCTCCTCCTCCTCCTCCTCCTCCTCTCGATCAGTTTGTTTACATGGGCAGTTATTGGTCATGTCTTAAGATGAATAGTAACAGTTTTCTTTCTTCTTTTATGGTTTCCCTTTTATTTTTTCCTCCTCTTGTTCGTGTTTTCCTTCCTCACCCCATCCAGTGTTTTCGTCGAGGTGGTGTCATGTTTGCTTCTCACTTATTGATTAGTTTCCCTACACACACACACACACACACACACACACACGTGAGAAAAATATTGTTGTGTTTTTAATTGGAAAGTTTGGCCCGTACCAAGAGTCACGAAGGTTTAAGGTCGAGGGTAGAAGGGAAGGTAATGTGGTACCAAGAGTCGCTGTCATTATTGGAACGAAGAGCAGAGGGAAGGTCGAAAGGAAGGCATGGGTGCCCCCGTGTCTTCCACATGACCTTCGAAGAAATATTTTATAATTTTCGTAAGCTGAAGTGACCAACGAATAGTATGAACTAAAATCAACATCAAGTAATATTTTCAATCTCAGAAAACCGATAGTTATGTTTCCAC
>NC_059281.1:12084901-12097401 GCF_017591435.1 Portunus trituberculatus
CGCTTATTTAGGTGACTTGGAAATATGTGATCGCCTTGAAATTTTCGTGATGTTTACTTTAATGTGTGTTGTGTCTCTCTGTTGAATTTGGTTGATTTTGAACGAGTGGTTTTATTATGAGATATTTTAATTTAGTGATGTTTGTACGAGAGAGAGAGAGAGAGAGAGAGAGAGAGAGAGATACGAATTCGTCATCTATTATGCATTCATTTAATCGTTTATTTATCCTTTCTAGTATTCGTGGGATAAGACCTCTCTCTCTCTCTCTCTCTCTCTCTCTCTCTCTCTCTCTCTCTCTCTCTCTCTCACACACACACACACACACACACACACACACACACACACACACACACACACACACACACACACACACACACACACACACACACACACACACACACACACACACACACACACACACACACAATAAAAAAGTTTCCGCGTGTAGTTATGTGTGTGTGTGTGTGTGTGTGTGTGTGTGTGTGTGTGTGTGTGTGTGTGTGTGTGTGTTGCAGAGTCAAGGTCATGAGTATATTGAGAGAAGTGATGCCGATGTTGAACTTCTGGACTAAGAGGAAGAAATGAACAGGAAGAAGAGGAGGAGGAGGGGGAAGAGGAAGAGGAACTAGAGGGAAAGGAAGAACGTTGCGAAATGGAGAGAGAGAGAGAGAGAGAGAGAGAGAGAGAGAGAGAGAGAGAGAGAGAGAGAGTCACCGGTCTATTTATCATACTTAGCTACAAATGTAAGTTATTCTCTCCTCACTTTTTTATCTGTCTGTCTGTCTGTCTGTCTTGTTTGTCTATTTTCTTTTCCTTTATATTCCTAATCTCCTTTTTTGTCTATTATTTCTTGCATTTTCCTGTCTGTCTGTCTGTCTGTCTGTCTGTCTTGTATACCATTTTCCTTCCTACTTATTGCAATACCTCAACCTAAAAAAATGTATTGTGTGTGTGTGTGTGTGTGTGTGTGTGTGTGTGTGTGTGTGTGTGTGTGTGTGTGTGTGTGTATCTACGCAGCAACAAGAGGAGGAAGTAGCAGGAAGAAGAGGACAAAACTGGCATTGAGATGGCAGGGGGAGGAAGGAGTAAAGATTGGGGGGGATAAGTACTGAGATATAGGGCGCCAGGTGTGCTCTCTCTCTCTCTCTCTCTCTCTCTCTCTCTCTCTCTCTCTCTCTCTCTCTCTCTCTCTCTCTCTCTCTCTCTGGAAACAATCTGAACACTCATACTGTACACTTTGAAGAGGAGGAGAAGGAGGACGAAGAAGAGGAGGAAGAAGAAAAAGGAGAAGGACAAAGCAGCAGCAGCAGCTGCTGCTGCTGCTGCTGCTGCTGCTGCTGCTGCTGCTGCTGTGTGTGACACATTCATTTCAATACATTTCTTTAATTTAATTTCGTGAAGTCATTTTTGTTATTTTGTTTTGCTGATTAGAAAGGAGAAAAGTGTGAAAGGTGTGAAAGAAGAGGAGGAGGAGGAGGAGGAAAAGTCTTCTGGTTAATATATATATATATATATATATATATATATATATATATATATATATATATATATATATATATAGAGAGAGAGAGAGAGAGAGAGAGAGAGAGAGAGAGAAGAAAAAAATGGGATGGTGTGGAATGAGAGAGAAAGGAGAGGGGAGATAAAGGAAGGCGTGGGGCTGGTGACCAGATGGGGAGAGGGGAAGTGAGAGGAATGGCGACCGTGTCAAGTATTTCCTCTCTCTCTCTCTCTCTCTCTCTCTCTCTCTGTCTCTCTCTCTCTCTCTCTCTCTCTCTCTCTCTCTCTCTCTCTCTCTCTCTCTCTCTCTCTCTCTCTCTCTCTCTCTCTCTCTCTCTCTCTCTCTCTCTCTCTCTCTCACACACACACACACACACACACACACACACACACACACACACACACACACACACACACACAGAGAGAGAGAGAGAGAGATGGAGGAGTTGTATATTTGTGTATGTGTAGTGAGGTGGTCAAAATCTCTCTCTCTCTCTCTCTCTCTCTCTCTCTCTCTCTCTCTCTCTCTCTCTCTCTCTCTCTCTCTCTCTCTCTCTCTCTCTAATATTTTGATTGACAAGTTTAATAATAGTTTCCTGATAATCCTTTGTCAGTTTGAATCTCTCTCTCTCTCTCTCTCTCTCTCTCTCTCTCTCTCTCTCTCTGGATTGTGTTTTCTATATTTTGATTTCAGTAGTAGTAGTAGTAGGAGGAGGAGGAGGAGGAGGAGGAGGAGGAGGAGGAGGAGGAGGAGAGGAGGAGGAGGAGGGTGGAGGAGGGAGGAAGGAGGGGAAACTGGCTATTTTACCTCATCTTTCCTTATTTTCTTTATCTATTACTACTACTACTACTACTACTACTACTACTACGTAAAGATGAAGGTAGGCTTGATATTACCGCAGATTTAGTTAGAGAGAGAGAGAGAGAGAGAGAGAGAGAGTTTTTAATGATTATTTGTCCGCTTCTCTTTCTGTCTTTTCCTCCCTTCTTGTCTCTCTCTCTCTCTCTCTCTCTCTCTCTCTCTCTCTCTCTCTCTCTCTCTCTCTCTCCTTCCTTCTTTCTTTGTTTCTCCAATTCTTCATTACTCTCTTTTTTTCTTTCTTTCTTTCTTTCTTTCTTTCTTTCTTTCTTTTTCTCCAATGTCTTCGTCACTTTCTTTTCTTCGTGTTCCTTTAGTTTCCTTCTTTTTTGTTTTCACATTTTCTTCTTTTACTTCTTTCCCGTTGTCTTCTTTCCTTTGTCTTTCATTAATTTTTTCCTTACTTCTCTCCTTTCCTTTTTCTTTGCCTTCTTCCTTCCTCTCTCCCTTCCTTCCTTCCTTCCTTCCTTCCTTCCTTCCTTCCTTCCTTCCTTCCTTCCTTCCTTCCTTCCTTCCTCCGTTCCTTCCTTTCCTTCCATCCTTCCTTCCTTCCTTTCTTTCTTTCTTTCTTTCTTTCTTCTTCTCTCCTCTCCTTTCTTCCTTCCTTCCTTCCTCCCTCCCTCCTCCCTCCTTTCCTTCCTTCCTTCCTTCCTTCCTTCCTTCCTTCCTCCTTCCTTTCTTCCTTCCCTCCTTCATCCCTCCCTCCCTCCTGTCCTTCCTTCCTTCCTTCCTTCCTCCTCCTCCTTCCTTCCTCCCTCCCTCCCTCCCTCCCTCTTCCTTCTCTCCTTCATCCCTCCCTCCCTCCTTTCCTTCCTTCCTTCCTTCTTTCCTTCCTCCCTCCCTTCCTTCCTTCCTTCCTTCCTTCCCTCCCTTCCTCCCTCCCTCCCTCCCTCCCTTCCTTCCTTCTCTCCTTCATCCCTCCTCCTCCTCCTTCCTTCCTTCCTTCCTTCCTTTCTTCCTTCTCTCCTTCATCCCTCCCTCCCTCCTTTCCTTCCTTCCTTCCTTCCTTCCTTCTTTCCTTCCTCCTCCTTCATCCTTCCTCCTCCTTCCTTCCTTCCTTCCTTCCTTCCTTCAGTTGCATGACCTACTGAGTGTATTTGTTTGCCTTGACTTCCTTAACTGACCTAAGACAACTTCCTTTCTCCTCCTTTGTTTTTTCTCCCTTTGTCTTCTTCAATTTTCTTCCCCTCCTCTTCCTCTCTGTTATTTTTGCTTCCCTCTGTGTTATCTTTTCTTTCTGTCTTCCTTTTCTGTCTTGCCTTGGTTTTCCTTCGTTTTCTTCTTTTCCTCGTTTTCTTTTCTTTTTTTTTCTTTTATTGTTCTTTATCATTTTTCTCTTGTCTTTTTACTTTTTTCTTTCTTTTCGTTCGCTTTTCTGGGTTTTTTGTCCTCGTTTTCTCTCTCTCTCTCTCTCTCTCTCTCTCTCTCTCTCTCTCTCTCTCTCTCTCTCTCTCTCTCTCTCTCTCTCTCTCTCTCTCTCTCTCATTTTACCTTTACTCTACTTTACCCTATTATATTCTTCAATCACATAAACCTAACCTATTGTAATCTCATCTTACCTTCCCTTACCTGACCACATTCCTCCTCCTCCTCCTCCTCCTCCTCCTCCTCCTCCTCCTCCTCCTCCTGCGGTTGTAAAGCTACCATGCCCTACCTAACCGAAACAGAGAGAGAGAGAGAGAGATAGAGAGAGAGATGAGCAAACTGTTTCATCATCTTTCCTTAATTTCCAGTTCATCTTTCCTTCTCCTCCTTCCTTCTCCTTCTTCCCTTCTCCTTCCTCCTCCTCCTCTCTCCTCCTCCTCCTCCTCCTCCTCCTCCTCCTCCTCCTCCTCCTCCTCCTCCTCCTCCTCCTCCTCCTCCTCCTTCTTCTTCTTCTTCTTCTTCTTCTTCTTCGTGTGTGTGTGTGTGTGTGTGTGTGTGTGTGTGTGTGTGTGTGTGTGTGTAAGCAAGCAAAAACCAGTCATTTGTAACCACCACCAACACCACCACAACGTTTTCTTCATGCCCCCATACACATGCACTCCCCCTTCCCCCCTTTCCTCCACCATAACACCTCTCCCTACCTCTCCCCACACCCCATCCTCTTCCATACACTATCTCCATTGCTTTCCCTTCATTCATTTTCTATTTTTCATTTTATTATTGTACTTTTCCCTTTTCATCGCTTCCTACATTCATTTATTTCTGGTCTTTCCTTATCTCCGCCTTTTACTCTCCCTTCCATTAATCTTGTCTTTATTACCCTCTCTGTTTCATCCACACCTCTTCAGTTATTCCTTTTCTCTGTTTTTCTCTCTCATCATCCCTCGTCTTCACCCCTTCAGTTTGTTCCCTTCATTCCTTCTCGTCCCTTCAACCTCGTCTGTTCCTTTGTTTGTCGATTTTTTATTTATTTTTTATTTATTATTTTTTTTTACCATATGGGCTAAAGGGGATACTTTTTGGGCCAGCTCCTATCTCAAAGCCCACCCGCTAGGAAACCGTTGCCAAGGGTGAGGAAGCCCAACCTACACTCGGACCGTGGACAGGATTCGAACCCGTGCGCTTGGAGACCCCTCGGACCCCAAAGCACGCATGGTTCCACTGTACCACTGCAGTTCATCACCCTACACTCACTGTCTCCCATACACCTCAACAACCGCTCGTTCACCCCTTCATTCACACCTACACACCTTCATCACCACCATATTGTCCATTACACCCCCTTCATCATCCTACATCACCCCTACACCCCTTCATCGTCGTCTTGCAACACCCCTACAGCCCTACACCCCTTCATCGTTTTCTAACATCACCCCTACAGCCCTAAACCCCTTCATCGTCTTTTTAAAACAGCCCTGCACCCCTTCATCGTCTTCTATCATCACCCCTGCAGCCCTACACCCCTTCATCGTCTTCTATCATCACCCCTGCAGCCCTACACCCCTTCATCGTCTTCTTACATCACCCCTTCATCGTCTTCTATCATCACCCCTGCAGCCCTACACCTTTTCATCGTCTTCTTACATCACCCCTACACCCCTACAGCCCTTCCTTTAACACCCCTTCACCCGATGAACCTCGCCGCACACGCCCCTCTCGACAGACATTCTCTCTATCGTTCATCTTCATCATCAAACGAAAGAAAAGCAGGAGTTGGGAGCCGCCTCGAGGTGGGAAGGACTGCTCTGATTGGCCACCGCAACTCCTACCATCTTTCCCATTGGTTAGGGCGTGCGCGGGGACTGTTCCTATTGGCTGGTTCGCGTGACGTCAAAGGGGACGCCGTGACGTCAAGCCTGACCTCTACCGTGTGACGATCCCCGCTTCGTTTCCGCTGCTCCTGACTTCTGCTTCAACCTCATCGCGTTTTCTGTGTGTTTTTGTATTTTTCCTGTTTTTTTTTCAGTGTTTTGGGTTTCTCAGTTGCGGTTGGTGTGTCTGTGGGCGTGGGAAATGTTTGGGGTTGGCGTGGGTGGGTGTGAGGTGTGGGGTGACGCTGGTGGGGTTGGAAGAGTAGCCGGAACACGCATAATGGATGGAGGGTTGGTTCCTTAGTGTGTTGTGGGAGGGGAAGGGTGAGAGAGAGAGAGAGAGAGAGAGAGAGAGAGAGACTACAGTGGTCCTTATTAGCATATTTGCCCTGTAATATCTCATTCATGGAGATATTTTCAACTAAAATTAGAAATATTTCACGTGGTGGTGTTTCTCTCTCTCTCTCTCTTTCTCTTCTTTGTCTTCTATTCCTTTCTTCCTTTCTTTTCCGTTCTGTTCTGTTTTCCTTCGTCCTCTTCATTCGTCCTAATTTTTCTCTCCACTTCCTTTGTCCATTCCTTTCTCCTCCCGTTCATTTTCTTCTCTTATTCCCTTTCTTCCTCCTTTCCTTCCCTTTATCATTTACTATCTCTTACTCTTTTCTTCCTTTTCTTTCTGTTTCTTCTATCCTTCCTTCCATCCTTCCCTTCTCTTTTTTTTTATTCTTTTCCGATGGTAATGCAAGGATTGAATCTTCTTTGCTTAACCTGTGCAATCTGTTGTAACCCTGGGTAATCTTTTCTTTCTTTTTCTTTTTCTGTTTCATTTGCTTTCTCTTCTTCTTCTTCTTCTTCTTCTTCTTCTTCTTCTTCTTCTTCTTCTTCTTCTTCTTCTTCTTCTTCTTCTTCTTCTTCTTCTTCTTCTTCTCCTCCTCCTCCTCCTCCTCCTCCTCCTCCTCCTCCTCCTCCTCCTCCTCCTCCTCCTCCTCCTCCTCCTCCTTTGTTTGGTGTTCCTCGGGGCTTGTCATGAGAGAGAGAGAGAGAGAGAGAGAGAGAGAGAGAGAGATGGTCATGTCTGATGAAGCCTGAACACACACGTAGACACAAGGAAAGCATTCTCTCTCTCTCTCTCTCTCTCTCTCTCTCTCTCTCTCTCTCTCTCTCTCTCTCTCTCTCTCGTGTTTCCGTGTCTTTTTTTCTCATTTCTTCTTTATCCCTTCTTTGTTCTTTTATTCCTGCACTTTCGTACATAATTTCTCTCTCTCTCTCTCTCTCTCTCTCTCTCTCTCTCTCTCTCTCTCTCTCTCTCTCTCTCTCTCTGGTAAACAATTAAACCCAGTGTGACGACATGAGTGTTTCATTGAATTCCCGATGTCTTAACAAACACACGAACGAACATTGTGAAGAAAGGGGAATGTTTGGTGCTTTCTCTCTCTCTCTCTCTCTCTCTCTCTCTCTCTCTCTCTCTCTCTCTCTCTCTCTCTCTCTCTCTCTCTCTCTCTCTCTTCTTTCTCTTCGTCTTTCTCATTTTCTTTTTTTTCCTTGTGTCTTTTTTGTTTTTTCTGCATTTCGGCGCTTTCGTAAAGTAGATCGATTGCTGCTGCTACTACTACTACTACTACTACTACTACTACTACTACTACTACTACTACTACTACTACTACTACTACTACTACTACTACTACTACTACTACTACAATAACAACAACACTACTACTACTACTACTACTACTACTACTACTACTAGATTTATAATCCTTTCCATTTATAGACCAACTCTCTCTCTCTCTCTCTCTCTCTCTCTCTCTCTCTCTCTCTCTCTCTCTCTCTCTCTCTCTCTCTCTCTCTCTCTCTCTCTCTCTCTCTCTCTCTCTAACTCACTCCTTTAAGAAAAAAAACGACCCTTTTATCTCCAATCCTCTTTATTTAGATTTAGTCACTAGAATAACCAAACTAAAAAAGAAAATCTAAGTCCGCATTATCATTAGGGTATTCACTGGTATTGTATCTCCCCATTAGCGTCGCGTGTCCCAGGGAAGGCGCAGCGCAGGTATGGAAGCGCCTAACCACACGAACGTCATCTTAGGGTTAAATAGTGTATAGTTTCAAATGAATTGGTTAAGTGGTTTATATAGTTGTCTAGTGTTTCTGTGTGGATGTATGTATGGTAGGTCTCTCTCTCTCTCTCTCTCTCTCTCTCTCTCTCTCTCTCTCTCTCTCTCTCTCTCTCTCTCTCTCTCTCTCTCTCTCTCTCTCGTTTTTCCGTGTTTTTTTCTAATTTTTCTTCTTTATCCCTCTTTTTATTCTTTTCTTAGTGCACGATCATGCATAATTCTCTCTCTCTCTCTCTCTCTCTCTCTCTCTCTCTCTCTCTCTCTCTCTCTCTCTCTCTCTCTCTCTCTCTCTCTCTCTCTCCCCGTGTCTTTTTTCTCATATATCTTCTTTATCCCTCCTTTGTTCTTTTATTCCTGCACTTTCGTACATAATTTCTCTCTCTCTCTCTCTCTCTCTCTCTCTCTCTCTCTCTCTCTCTCTCTCTCTCTCTCTCTCTCTCTCTCTCTCTCTCTCTCTCTCTCTCTCTCTCTCTCTCCCGGCCGTATATGACCTCAATTCACTGCCCCAATAATCAGACAATTATTTATCTACCTGCTTGTGTGTTCGTCTGTCTGTGTGTCTGAACATATGTTGTCTCCCACGATAATAAGTAACCCAGGACAGTGATAAGGTACACTTGTATTTGTGTTATACTGGACCGAGATGAAGAGAGGTAAGGTTAGATCAGGTTAGGTTAGATGAAGATAGGAAGGGAAGGGAAGGGGATTAGGTTAGATAAGGATAGGTGAGGGAAAGGAAGGAAGGAAGAATAAGGAGAATAGTGTGGAAAGGGAAGGTAAGAGAGGAATTAGGAAAAAAAGGACATGTGTAGTGGAGAAGGAAAGTGTGGTGGATGCAGAGGAATGTGGGAGGAAGGAGGAAGAAAAGGAAAAAAAATGCAACTTTGAAATATCCAGTTTTACAAAAGAGTGTTTGTTTTCCTTTTAATGTTTTCCTTCTTATTCGTTGAGTTTATGTTTTCTTCCCCTTTTCCATCTTTTTTCCAGTCCAGTTCCATTGTTTTCCGTACGATAGTTTCCTTCCAGCCCCTTTTCCAGTCCTGTTCTTTTCGTTCCATACTTCAAACAATTTTTTTTTTCAATCTTACTCTATCCTTCGTGTCCTTCCAGTCACTTTTCCAGCTTTTCCATTGTTTTTCCAGCACATGATTTCCTTTAGGGTAACTTTCCAGCGCTTTTCATTCTATCCCAGCCTTTCCCTCCTTTTTTTTTTCCATACCCTCATGTTCTTCCAGATTTCCAACACTACCATTTCATTCCATACCTTCATTCTCTACCAGTTACTTTTCCATGCTCAATCTATTCCAGGTCCTCTCCATACCTCTACCATTGCATTCCAGACCTTTCATTTCTATCCCTTCCATCCTAGTGCTGTTTCTTCTCATTCTATACCTCTGTCTCTCCTTTCTAGCTTTTCATTTCTTCCAGTTCACTTTTCCAAGTCTGTTTCATCTTATTTCTTACTCTTCCTTCTTGTTCATGTTCTTTTTGTTCTTCTTTTCTTGTTCTTATTTTTTCTTGTCCTTATTGTTGCTCTTGTTCTTGCTCTTTTTCTTGTTTTTCTTCTTACTTTTTTTTTCTTTTCTTCTTTCCACACTGTCTTACCTTGTTTCTCTTCCATGGTTTCTTTCCTCCTTTCTTTTGGTTTCTACTGGTTTATTCCTCTCCTTTCTATTGCTCAACCTTTCTTCTCTTCGTCCTCATTTTCCCACACTTCGATCTCAAACTTCCCACGTGCCTGATAACTTCTTAAAACAGGACCGCTTAGTACCCGAGAGAAACAAACGAAGCTCTTCTAATACTGCCTGGCCTTGAAAGTAAATAATGTGTACTGCTATAAATCTTGCCCGTGACACACACACACACTCTCTCTCTCTCTCTCTCTCTCTCTCTCTCTCTCTCTCTCTCTCTCTCTCTCTCTCTCTCTCCACTTAACGAGTAGAATCCTTTGTTTTGGCTTCCTTTGTCGTGCACGTGTGTGTGTGTGTGTGTGTGTGTGTGTGTGTGTGTGTGTGTGTGTGTGTGTGTGTGTGTGTGTGTGTGTGGAGTACGAACATATAATCCCGCTTAGTTACATGTGGCAGGTGATGAATTGATGAAGTCAGGTTAGGTGTCAAGGTGGCTACTGAATATTGAAGGATGGTGTACGAGACAAGGTTAGGTTAGGATAGGTTAGGATAGGTTAGGTTAGGCAAGATCATTTTATATTTTTTTAGGTTTGATTTCCTTTGATTAGGTTAAGTTATTTATTTTAAGCTTTCTATATTTTTGTTTGGTTTGGCTAAATTAGGTTAGGTTATGTTTGGTTAGGTTAAGATTAGCGTTTACTTTCTTTAGGCAAGGTTAGGTTAGGTTAGGTTAGGTAAGGAGATACTGAATAATAAGGGTGATTATGAAGTCAGGTATATTAGTGAGTTAATGAGTGGTTAAGTCAGTAGGTCAATCAAATAGTCAATCAGTCAGTCGGTTGGTCAATTTCCTAGGCATTCATGTCCTCACCAGTCAGTCAGTCAGTCAGTCAGTCAGTCAGCCAGCCAGCCAGCCAGCCAGCCAGCCAGCCAGCCAGCCAGATAACCAGCCAGCCAGCCAGCCAGCCAGATAACCAGATAACCAGCCAGATAGCCAGCCAGCCAGTTAGTCAGTCAGCTAGTCAGTCAGTCAGTCAGTCAAGCTAGACATCACACATGCGTCCCTTCTTTTTACATCCCATTTTCTTTGCCCTGGCTCGCGCTTATTCCATTTTTCTTCTTGTTAATCCCCTTCGTTTCTCTCTTCAGTTAGAGAGAGAGAGAGAGAGAGAGAGAGAGAGAGAGAGAGAGAGAGAGAGAGAGATTTTGACCTACTCATCTTAGACTCAGGAAGAAAAAGGAGGTCAAGGAGAAAAGACTAAGAGAAGTAGGTGGAGGAGGATGAGGCAGAAAAAAAAAGCAAAGAAAAGATACAATGACTGGGAAAAAGAAAATAAATCAGAAAAAATGAAGACTTGGGTATATTTAGAACAAGAGAGAGAGAGAGAGAGAGAGAGAGAGAGAGAGAGTAGTCAAAAATCTTCACGTAAAATTAACATTAAGATCCGATTAAAACGTGAAAAAATAACAAATAATAGAGAGAGAGAGAGAGAGAGAGAGAGAGAGAGAGAGAGAGAGAGAGAGTTGAGGGAAGAAACACTGAGAACTTTCAATAAGGAAATGAGGGGAACAGAGAGAGGGGAAGAGAGAAGTACTCGTGAAGTAAAGATAAAGGGGAAGGGAAGGAGAATCGTGCAGAGGGGAATAGACTGGGAAAGGGGAAAGAGGGGAGGGGTGAGGGGAGAGTGGTAGAAGGGGAACGGTTAGTGGGGAATGTTAATGGGTGTGTTAAAAGGAGGGGGATGCAGGTATGGAAAGCAACCGTGTAATGAAATGCAGTAGTAGTAGTGGTGGTGGTGGTGGTGGTGGTGGTGGTGGTGGTGGTGGTGGTGGTGGTGGTAGTAGTAGTAGTAGTAGTAGTAGTAGTAGTAGTAGTAGTAGTAGTAGTAGTAGTAATAGTAGTAGTAATACTACTACTACTACTACTACTACTACTACTACTACTACTACTACTACTACCACCACCACCACCACCACCACCACCACCACCACCACCACCACCACCACCACCACTACTACTACTACTACTACTACTACTACTACTACTACTACTACTGTGATGATCAATAATTAGAACAACATTTATCACAGTAAGCACATTATAAAGCTATTTTTACGAGCATCTATCTGTGTCACTCCAAGGCTTCTGTGGCTACGTGTGTGTGTGTGTGTGTGTGTGTGTGTGTGTGTGTGTGTGTGTGTGTGTGTGTGTGTGTGTGAAGCTTTGGACGTGTTGTGAACCCTACCAGGCTCATTGACACGCACGTATTCATACACACACACACACACACACACACACACACACCGCGTAGTGTAGTGGTTAGCACGCTCGACTCACAATCGAGAGGGCCGGGTTCAAATCCCGGCGCGGCGAGGCAAATGGGCAGGCCTCTTAACCTCTTAATGTGTGGCCCCTGTTCATCTATTAGTAAATAGGTACGGGATGTAACTCGAGGGGTTGTGGCCTCGCTTTCCCGGTGTGTGGAGTGTGTTGTGGTCTCAGTCCTATCCGAAGATCGGTCTATGAGCTCTGAGCTCGCTCCGTGATGGGGAGGACTGGCTGGGTGATCAGCTGGTGACCGTGGTGAATTACACACACACTAACGTCAGCCAGGTGTTAGTTCAATGGAGAGAGAGAGAGAGAGAGAGAGAGAGAGAGAGAGAGAGAGAGATAAGAACAAAAGATCCATTGAAAGAAAAGAAAAGAAAAAAAAACGCTAAGACAAATTAATAAAACAAATGAATAAACAAATAAACAAATTAATGGGAAAAACCAACCTGATAAGACTTTCCACACATGAATAAACAAAGAAAAAACAAACACGGAAACAAACAAGAAAGAAACAAGTAAGTAAAGATTCGAGACAAAAATAAAAAAAGAAAACAAAAAGAAAATAAGTCGTAATAAAGAAAATAGGAAAACTCGTAGAGAGAGAGAGAGAGAGAGAGAGAGAGAGAGAGAGAGAGAGAGAGAGAGAGAGAGAGAGAGAGAAGCGTGGGGGGAATGATGTAAGATTTAGGGTAGATTAAGTGTGGAGGTTACTGGGACATAGGTGAATACATAAATAGAAGTCGTTATCCTTTAAAAAAAAAATATCCCTAAAATCCTGACATAAATTAAAACAAACTGATTAAAACCTCTAAGGAAAAACACACACATAGA
>NC_059281.1:12109901-12114901 GCF_017591435.1 Portunus trituberculatus
ACATGAAAATTGAGAGGAAGGTTTCAAGACACTTATCAAATTTCTGGATAATCCTTTTCAAATAATTACTGAGACTGGAATCTTCATTGGATCATTTTTTTCCCTCGACCACATTCCCTTTTACTCCAAGAAAAAGAAAAGAAAAGAAAAGAAAAAAAATAACCGCACTCAGTTTTGAAATACATATGTGCCAGTAGACTGTATATATATGGCCATCATTAATATTAGTGTCATACGTACGTGGTTAGATATAAAGTAGTGAGTTGAATAAAAAATGAAGTCAAAGTGAGAGATTTATGGCTTACGTAAAGCACACGATATACAAAAAATTAAGCTGAGTTTAAGTTACCCGAAAAAAAAAAACTAAAAATAGTTTTTTTTTTTCTTGTACCGAATATTAATGTCGACCACAGGTGCTGAAGTGGAGGACGAGGTGGTAGTAGTGGTGGTGGAGGGAAGGAAAGGGAGGGGGAAGGGGAGGGGGTGGAGTGTGGAAGAGATAATTATACATAATTGATTACCAACAGCTGTGATGAATGGAAAGGTAATTACTTCCATTTACCTGCCACACCTGTATTCACCTGTTGAATTTAGGAGAGAGGTGAGGTGCGTGTTGTGATTTGATGCACCGTTTCAAGGTTACCTGCGTGCTGGGGCTGGAGGTGTAGGACATGGAAAGGGGAGACGATATAGCAGGTGTGTGGGCTTACGGTGGGCTTGTTTGGGTGCTAGAGGGAAGAAATGTGGCTTACGCAGGTGTGTTTGGAACGTAATTAGTGTGTGTGTGTGTGTGTGTGTGTGTGTAAGCTTTTCAGAGTACGTAGTAATTGGTAGGTACGCATGTTTGTGCCGTAGTAGGTGTGTGTGTGTGTGTGTGTGTGTGTGTGTGTGTATGGGTGGTGATAAATTACCTTGCCGGAAAAGTGAATAAGATGATGGAGATGCATATGAGGGGCGTTAATGAGCTCATAAGGGCAGGTATATGAGTACAGGAGAGAGAGAGAGAGAGAGAGAGAGAGAGAGAGAGAGAGAGAGAGAGATGAGTAGTAATAATGAGTAAAAGTGAACGTAAAGCAAAAATAAAAATAAGCAAAATATTTAACCTTGTCCTTTCTATTTTTTTTTTGCAGGTAAGAGGAGGAGGAGGAGGAGGAGGAGGAGGAAGACAGACTCACCTAGCGGTCCACAGGTAAGAAAACAATTAACGGGTGTCTGCTGGACCACTAAAAGCCTTGAACACGTGACCTTAAGACGAGTCACTGAGAGGTAAGTACTTGTAGGATGACTTAAAATTTTGTCGTATTAGTGTGAAAATTGTCGTGTGTGTGTGTGTGTGTGTGTGTGTGTGTGTGTGTGTGTGTGTGTGTGTGTGTGTGTGTGTGTGTCTATAATTTGGCAGGGAAAAGAAAAAAGCAAACCTAAAATGAGAAATTAGGTTTATTTATATATTTTTCATTTTATAATTCGACTCATCCCTAGCAGTTCCGAAGCCTTGTCGTGGGCTAGGCCTAGAGAGAGAGAGAGAGAGAGAGAGAGAGAGAGAGAGAGAGAGAGAGAGAGATTATCACTTGTCCCTTTTCTTATCTTGGACCTCTTGAAAAAAATCGGTCTCGTGGTGGTGGTGGTGGTGGTAGCCTGGCTGTCTCCAGTGGGTGTTGCTGGGTGGTGATGGTGGTGGAGTGGGGATATTAATGGATAATCACGTGATGGTGTTTTTTTCCTTATTCTTTTACTCTATTTTTGTTCCTAATCTTGTCTGTCCGGTGTCTACTCCTTCTCCTCCTCCTCCTCCTCCTCCTCCTCCTCCTCCAGTAGTGTCCACGGGTGTCTCACGTGATGCCACTCCCCAGAGGCTTAAATGGCTCTTCACGATATGGTGGTGGTGGTGGTGGTGGTGGTGGTGGTAGGGAGATGATAGGCCGAAAAATATAGGTATAAGGCTATGGTGGAGGTGATGGTGGTGGTGATGGTGGTGGTAGTAGTATGGAGGTGATAGGCCTAAAAAAATAGGTATAAGGCTGTTGTGGAGGTGATGGGTATTGTTTGCTAAGGTGAAGGGAGGTGATAGGGAAAAGTGAAATGCAGTAAATGAAATGAGAGAAATGAAGGATTATATTGTAAATAGGTAATCGACATTGTTGTTTACCTTGATGATGATGATGATGGTGATGATGATGATGATGATGGTGTAGAGGCAAAAGAAGGGGAAAAAATGCAGATGTCATTTAGTAATTTATCATGGTGGTGGTGGTGGTGGTGGTGGTGGTGTGTAAGTGATGCAGGTGATGGTTATGATAATGTGATGGAAGTGGAGGTGGTGGTAGTAGTGGTGACAGTGTAAATGGTGGTGGTAGTGGTGGTGGTGACGGTGTAGATGGTGGTGGTGGTGGTGGAAGGGAAGCGGGCCAGACAACACCGCCCTCGCTTCCTCACCCACTACTGAAACTAATTAATTAACCATTGATTAGTGATGTGGCGGATGTGGAAGCGAGGTGTGGTGTTGGTGGTGTTGGTGATGCGTGGTGGTGTTGGTGGCTAGAACGGTTACCTTGACATTAATAATATATAATGATAATGATAGTAGTAGTAGTAGTTGTTGTTGTTGTTGTTGTTGTTGTTGTTGCAGCAGTAGTAGTAGTAGTAGTAGTTGTTGTTGTTGTTGTTGTTGTTGTTGTTGTTGTTGTTGTTGTTGTTGTTGTAGTAAGTGTGGAGTAGTAGTAGTAGTGATAGTAGTAGTAATAGTAGTAGTAGTAGAAAAAGATAGTAATACCAATATTTCAAAAAGGAGAAAAAATACCATAAAAGTAACGTAATGTGCCTAGAGCTTAAGAGAAAGTATGATCATCTCACGCCAAGATCAAGATTAAGACTAAAACTGAGTCTAAAACTGGACTCATCTGGTTTAGAAGAGTGGCAGAGAGACACCACCTCCCTCACGACCTTCTTCAGTCCTCGATCCTAGAAGGTCAGGAAGGACTTACCAAAATACTTCATAATGTTTTGTAGCAACGTAGCCAGGTGAAGGATACGAGGTCAGGTTAGGATTTGTTAAGGTTAGGTTAGGTTTATCAAGTTTGGTTAGATTAAGGATGATGCTAACTTGATGTATCCCAAATTAATCTTACGTAGATAATCCAGTCCTAACCTATCCTATCCTAACACTATATAATCCTGACTCATTCTCTTCTCATCTTTCTTTTCTGTCTTAACCACTTCAGTACCATGACAGGTTTCTATATTAATTTTGGTTTTTATTTAGTGATTTTATACAGCTTCAGAGACTCAATTTGTCGATTAAAATAGTAAAGATTGTGGCCATTAATCGTCTGACCTCTATAGACCCTTCCTAATGTAAATAAAATGGTCTAATCACATCCAAAACTCATGGCAAAAATATGTCCCAGTACTTAAGAGGTTAACCTGTGTAGTCAAAGCACAAAAATATTAATCCCAGCTAACTTAACATAATCCAACCTAACCTAACCTAACTCAACTCATTCTCTTCTCATCTATCCCTCTCTAACCTAAACTGTGTAATTCAAACCACCAAAATATTAATCCTAGCTAACCTAACGTAATCCAACCCAACCCAACCCAAATTAACCCAACCCAACCCTTCCTTAACCTAACCTAACCTAACCTCACCTAACCCAGCTTACATAAACCAAAATCCAGTTAATTTCCAAGAAGAGGAAGAAGACAAAATAAGCCGCCCCGAAAAAAAAAAATTATTATTGAAGCCCTCGTATCAACTTAGCCTTGACTGCAGCCCCGTATATAGGACAGCAGACGAGTAACTTACAAAACGTAAAGTAATATAGGAAAGTTATATTGGGCCACTTTATGCAAGCCATGTAACTCAGACCGTGTGATGTGAATAAAAGTAGTAAGGCATTAGAATACATTAATTGAAGGCTTGTAGAGTAGACAGGTGGGAGGAGGAGGAGGAGGAGGAGAAGAAGAAGAAGATGATGAAGAAGAAGAAGAAGAAGAAGAAGAAGGAAGATGAAGAATATAAGAAAAGGAATAGAAGTAAAGAAGACTAGGAAAAGAAGGAACAGGTGTTGAAAGAAAAGAAAAAGGAGGAGAAGGGAGGTAGACGAGAAGAAAAAGGAGGGTGAGGAAAAAGGAGGTGGAGGTGGAAGAGAAAACAAGAAAGAAGAGGAGAAAGAGGAAGAGGCGTTAATAAGAAGCTTACGAATTTTGCAGTTGGTGGAATGGGCTTGTGTTTTGTGTGTCAGCCAGAGAGAGAGAGAGAGAGAGAGAGAGAGAGAGAGAGAGAGAGAGAGAGGCCAAACAGACACAAAAGCAAAGGTAAATGGCCTGAAGTTATGTGGACTCAGACAACATAACAGTTGTGGTGGTGGTGATGAGAATAACAGCGAAGATTGTGGTGATTGTGATGGTGAAAGTATGAATGATTGTATAGTAGAGGAGATAAGTGAAGAGAGAAAAGGGACAAGTATAAAGATTACAGTTTAGGTTACAAGAATGGTGATGATAATGGTGATGCAAGGAAGGAAGGATTGTACAGTGTGGAGGATAAAGGAAAGTGGATGACATGGATTTAGAATGAAAATTGAGGTAGGAATGCGAGTGAAGGTGACAATGGTGATGAGAGAGAGAGAGAGAGAGAGAGAGAGAGAGAGGTGGGGAGGGGGAAGTGGGCCGCTGCTCGCCTCTCTCACACCAGTTACCAGTCCTCAAGGAGATCCTGACGTCACGATGACGCAAATGCAGGTGCCAAAGGCCGCCACACACACACACACACACACACACACACACACACACACACACACACACACACACACACACACACACACACACACACACACACTTTCTCTACGTAGTGGGTCTAGTCATTAATTTCCCACGTGTGTCTCAGCTGACGTCTATACCTGCCCACACATCAATACATCTACACACACCTACATACACCTCACCTGTGCTTTATTACGGCAGGTGTGGACCGTACCAGGTAGGTGGGGAGGTGAAGGGCT
>NC_059281.1:12119901-12127401 GCF_017591435.1 Portunus trituberculatus
CACACACACACACACACACTAGCAGTAAATAGCTACGGGATGTAACTCGAGCGGTTGTGGCCTCGCTTTCCCGGTGTGTGGAATGTGTTGTGGTCTCAGTCCTACCCGAAGATCGGTCTATGAGCTCTGAGCTCGCTCCGTAATGGGGAAGACTGGCTGGGTGACCAGCAGGCGACCGAGGTGAATTACACACACACACACACACACACACACACACACACACACACACACACACACACACACACACACACACACACACACACACACACACACTATATATAAAACCCAAACAAAACACGCTCTCTCTCTCTCTCTCTCTCTCTCTCTCTCTCTCTCTCTCTCTCTCTCTCTCTCTCTCTCTCTCTCTCTCTCTCTCTCTCTCTAATACCCTTTATAAAACCATAACAAGAAACACATTAAGAATAAACAAATTTATACAACACTGCAAAAAAAGAGTAAAAAATAGCTACTTCTTAAAAGGACTAAGACCATGAGAAGGGAACACAAAAACATAAGAACACAGAATAATGAAGCTAAAAAAGGAAACACAAACACATAAAAAAAAAACGAAAAAAAATGTAAATATCGCTCCAAATCTCTTAATAACAACTTCAACACTGATTTCTTTCTCTTTTCTCTATTTATAACCTCCTCTTTACGGCCTGACAAGAACATTTACACCAACTTTAACATAACTCTCCCCCTCACACATTCCTCCACGCCTCGGTCAAACAACTAAGGCCTGTATTCTCAAACCCTTTGCCCTCTCACCATCACTGCTTTCCAAAGGCTCCAGTTGAAGATACTCCTGTTTTTAAGAGTATTTTTACTATTCTGGTGATAGATTGGCAAGATTTCTAGTTTATTATAAGGAGAGAATGTCTTGAATATCCGGCTACTTGTTTCTTTGGCCTTGGAAAATTGTCGTAGTGAGAGGGGAAGGCGTTTCTGAATACGAGCATAAGTCTTGCGGCCATATTCAGAAACGCCTTGCCTTTTCACCACGACGATTGTTCAAGTCCCCTTTAGACAACTAGACAGGTTTTCAAGACAATTTTTCCTTATGATCAATTATAAATCTTGCTAATCTATCATCACAGCCATAAAAATACTCTTAAAAACATGAGTATCTTCAATTAGAGCCTTTGGAAATAGTCATCGTGAGAGTGTAAAGCACCTTCCCATCACTGCCTCACCTTCCATCAGTGTTGTGTCAAGTCTGTCCCTCCACGTCTCTCATCCTGCTCTCTGTTTCTTTGCCACTCTCATGTACGATATACACCGCGTCAGCTACCTTTTTTCTGTCTTGATCATAGGTAGAGGAGAGAGAGAGAGAGACGGACGGACGGACTACATCACAACCTCACACTGTTCAATGCTTAATTTATTTGTTTATTATGACAATACACCACCACCACCACCACCACCACCTCATAACGACAGCAAAGAGTGTACAGAGGTGCGGGTGGAAGGGAGTGGAGAGGAGTGGTATGGTTAAGTGGATAGAACAACGTGACTATGAATAAGGTATGGTGTGGATGAGTCACTCCACCCACCCACAACCACCCACGGCTTCTGACTCAGACCACACTGCCCTAGAGAGAGAGAGAGAGAGAGAGAGAGAGAGAGAGAGAGAGAGAGAGAGAGAGATACTTTGTTTTTCGTCTTCCTCTGTTTACTCCTCCTCCTCCTCCTCCTCCTCCTCCTCCTCCTCCTCCTCCTCCTCCTCCTCCTCCTCCTCCTCCTCCTCCTCCTCCTCCTCCTCCTCCAGTACTGTCCTGTCTCTCTTATCTGTAGCCAGTTAGAAATAGTTACCAAACAGCCTCGAAAGGACCAACAGGTCTGTTGCTGTTTGGCTTTCCTTTGTATTCCTTTGTATTCCTCCTCCTCCTCCTTAGGAGCATTGTAAGGGCCTAAAGGTCTGTTGCTATTTCGTCATTCTCTTTTATCTTTTGCAATTTTTCTCTTCCAACACCACCACTACCATCATCATCATCATCATCATCATCATCATCATCACCATCATTACCACCATCACCATCATTACCACCATCACTATCACTATCACTATCGCTACTACTATCACTACTACTACTACTACTACTACTACTACTACTACTACTACTACTACTACTACTACTACTACTACCACCACCACCAGACATTCCCAAGGACTGAGTGTGTACCTGGAACAGCGAGGAAGGAAGTGAGGAAGTGACGCGGCTTACAAGGAAGGACTTCAAATTACCGCGAGAAAAAGGCCGAGAGGGGAGGGAAAAAAATAGATCACGTAGGGAAAAAAAATACTAGGAAGGAGAGAAAGAGAATGAAGAGCCAAAGTACAAGGAAAGGTATCGACTATGATTGCCGAGAAGAATAAGAGGATGGGATATAAAGAGGAGGATGAGGAGGAGGAGGAAGAGAGTGATATATTGACAAGTTACAAAGAAGAGGGTTACCTTGTTAGAGGCGAGAGGAATTACTAGGAATATAACAGGAAAGCAGGTAGGCAGGTACAGAGAGAGAGAGAGAGAGAGAGAGAGAGAGAGAGAGAGAGGATAGATTTAATAGTAGATGTTTTATTCACTGGTTGCTAGGAGAGAAATTACCTTCAGAAGGACGATCAGGAAGAGGAGGAGGAGGAGGAGGAGGAGAAGGAGAAGGAGAAGGAGGAGTTAGAGTTACTAAGATTGAGTGAGTTAAGGAGAGAGGGAGGTGAAGGACGAGAGAGAGAGTGGTAACCGTGTGTGTGTGTGTGTGTGTGTGTGTGTGTGTGTGTCCCTTTCGTCAGTCTGGTCCTTGTCATGAGGAGGAGGAGGAGGAGGAGAAGGAGGAGGAGAGTGAAAGGATAAGTGATGGGATGGTCATGGAGGGGGGAGGGGGTGATAGGGAAGTGGGGAACGTGTAGGCAACTGCAGGTCCTATCTAAGGGTTTACGTGACCTTCCTCAGGGACGGGCCTGCCTTAGAGAGAGAGAGAGAGAGAGAGAGAGAGAGAGAGAGAGAGAGAGAGAGAGAGAGAGAGAGAGAGAGAGAGAGAGAGAGAGAGAGAGAGAGAGAGAGAGAGAGAGATGGGCTGACTATTTCTGTACTGCAATTTTCTTTCTCCCTCCTCTTCCTCCTCCTTCTCCCCCTCCTCCTCTTCCTCTTCTTCTTCCTCTTCCTCTTCCTCTTCCTCTTCCTTCCTCCTCCTCCTCCTCCTCCTCCTCCTCCTCCTCCTCCTCCTCCTCCTCCTCCTCCTCCTGATTTTTCTTCTTTGTAATCGCTGTCAATTTATTCAAGTCTCTCTCTCTCTCTCTCTCTCTCTCTCTCTCTCTCTCTCTCTCTCTCTCTCTCTCTCTCTCTCTCTCTCTCTCTCTCTCTCTCCCTCCCTTCCCTCCCTTCCCCTCTCCTACTCATGTAACTTCTGAAAACATTACAAATAGAAATCCCAGAGAGAGAGAGAGAGAGAGAGAGAGAGAGAGAGAGAGAGAGAGAGAGAGGAAACAGTAGCACACTCTTCACCCCTTCCGCTGCTCCTCCTTCACCTGTGACTCACCTTCTGTGTCACGGGATGTCACGACCCCTGCCCACCCCATCCAACTCTGTCTCTGCAACATCCCTCCGCCTGCCTCCGTCATATCGATCCTAGGAAGTCCTGCCCCTCTCCCCTCTCCCCCCATTTCCCCCCACACACACCATCCTGTCCCGTCAGTGCGGCGCCTTATGTTCTGCAGGCTGTGGTGATTGGTGTGTGTGTGTGTGTGTGTGTGTGTGTGTGTGTGTGTGTGTGTGTGTGTGTTTTTCTGTGTAATGTTCTGTGTTTCTATGTATATATTTATCTGTATTTATTTATTTATCTATCTGTCTTTCTTTCTTTCTTTTTTTTCTTTCTTTCTTTTCTTTCTTTCATTCATCCATTCTTTTATCTATCTATCTATCTATCTATCTATCTATCCATCCATGTATCAATGAGTCGTTATAATCACTCCAGCTTAAACAAAGACTATGAATATCATCAAATACAGCAAACATTACAACAAACCACCTCGTTCTTAGCCCCACGTGCTGACCTGCGTGTGTGTGTACGTGTGTGTGTGTACTGACTGACCAACTAACAAACACATGCACGTAACCTTCATTGCACCGTGTACGTATGCAAAACACCGTGAACACGTACAAAACTAAAGGTGTACATGGGAAGGTGTGTACGTAATCACCATCACTACCATCACCACATCATCACCAATACCACAACATGAAGATCCTGGTGATGGTGTTATGTAGTGTGGTGCTGCTGCTGGTGGTGGTGTTCCTACCGCCCCTGCTGGTGACGTGTGGCAGGCGGCGGCGATGGCGGCGGCGGGGGGTGAGTGCCGCTGTGGTGGTGGTGTTATGGTGGGTGCGGAAGAGTGCCTTGTGTCGCCACCAATGCAGCCACCACCACCCCGCCCGTGTACTATCCCCGCGGCCCCTCCAGGTGAGTCTCGAGGCCTATAGTACTAGAAGTAGTCGAAGGAGATGATAATTAATATCTTCAGTACTTTGACGCGTTTCCATATTCATTTTGGGTATTATATGATGATTTTACACAGCTTCAGAATCGTATGCGGGGATTGAAATAGTGAAGACTCTGGCCATTAATCTTCTGACCTCCTTAGATCCTTCCTAATGTCAATAAAACCGTAAAATCATACCCAAAACTCATGAAAAAATGAGTCTCAGTACTGAAGAGGTTAAACCCGTCCTCTCTCTCCTAACATCTATTTTGAAAGGCCGCAGATAAACCATGTTCTCAAAAATGGTCCTTCTGTTATGCATGGCGAAATCTTGTTAAACTATGACTGGAACCATATAAACTCCATTTTAAAGACTCATGGCATTGAGTTACCAGTCTCTTGAATGTGGTGGAAGTGCGGCGCTGAAGTGTCTCCTGTATGTTTTTGTATGTCATTGTTGTGAAAAGGTGAGGGGGGGGAAAGGCGAGAAGGAGCGGTTCAAGGGCTGGGATTGTTGGTGAGGGATGGTGAGAGGAAGGGGGGAATCGCCTAGTGGTGGTGAGTAGGGGGGGAATCGCTTATTGGTGGTGAGTAGGGGGAGGGAGGGGATAAAAGAGATTGCGAGAGGAAAAATAGGCTTAAGGACAGTGAGAAGAGATAAATGATGAATGAAAGAAGTGCTAAGAAGAGACGAAGAAAGAGGATGATGATGAGGAGGAGGAGGAGAAGAAAGGCGAAGAAACAAGGAAGCAAGCGCGAAAGGTAAAGATAGAACGAGACACACAGGCAGACAGAAGCAGGGGATAATACCAGCGAGAAGGCGCGACGGTATTAGTGACAGAAGTGATTGATAGCCAGTCTGCACGAATCTGGTATTGACACTTGGTAGGCTGACGCGTCCTTTCCCCGGCACATCTAGCGTGACTGTCTTGTTAACGCGCTATTTTCAGGTGGCAACGCTTAATTTGGGAGGAGGTGATCGTCTTAGGGGTGTTAGTGAAGCCTGCAGAAGTGGGGAGCCGCCGATGCTTGGGGATGTCACGTAGCGATGAGTTAAGCAGAGCGCGGTGCTTGGAGACGAGGAGCGGCGCTTGGCAAGAGGGAGGCAGACGAGAGGAAAGGGCACAGCAAGAGGTCACTGATCTTGTTTCCTGTCTCGTGGCTAAGTTACTGGAGAAAGGAAGGTCCAGGAAAAGGTTTATAGGTGCAATAGAAGAGGGTGTATTTGTAATGGGTGCAGTGGAAGAGGGTGTGTTTCTAATGGGTGCAGTGGAAGAGTGTGTGTTTGCAACGGGTGTAATGGACAAGAGTGTGTTTCTAATGGATGCAGCGGAAGAGAGCGTGATTGCAGTAGGTGTAATGGAAGGGGGTGTATTTGCAGTGGGTTCTGTGAAGGAGGGTATAGTGCGTTCATGATGCCAGTGGGGAAGGCGTAGAAGACGTAATGCGTTGGAGACATTTAATCCGCTTTGGTGATCTCTGGCAGCAGTAACCCAGAGAAGACCACAGCGACTCCACCCAGCGCACCGCCAAATTGTCAGGTCACGAAGGTATATCGTGTCGCTTGAATTACTAATCCTACGGAGAATATTTGAGGAAAAATTAAATTAAAGGTACTAAAAGGTGTGAATTGCACCATCACCCCTCCAAGTCGTTGTTGTTTTGTGAAACTGTTCTGTAAAGTTGCACCGGACCATTTAAGTAAGCTTGACAACACACATTAATCAAGAAGGTATAAATTTGTTAGCTCTTTACGACGCCGTTGGTGATAAGTTACACTGATAAACCCTAATGACTAAGAGGTATAGAAGAGTGGGTGCGAAGACTTCCTGGCGCGTTACCTTGTAAAAAATCGAAAGTAAGAAATTTACAAGAGTAGCTCCCTTGTTCTGAAAGGTTTCGGTGTCTCTATTAAGTAAAAACACTCTAAAGAAAGTTACTAAGGCTTTCAAATAATATGTTCCCTTGATTGTGATAATAAAACAACACTTCTACACCAGACACCTGGAAAAGCCATCCTTGAAGACACCATCAGTCATCTTTGCGTCTTTTGAAAATGGCCTGGTGAGAGGAAGCATAATCTTTACGGCTCCAGGGCTCGTCTTCTCAAACACTCCTGTGCTTCACCCCACTATTTCAAAAATTTTATTTAAATTTTGCATGAGTTTTTAGGTTTTTTTAACGGTTTCTAGAGGCAGAGTGACAAAATTTCTACATTATTAACTTGAGGAACACTTGAAAACCCCGCTAATCATCTCTGTGGCCTTAGTAAGTAGCCATGGCAAAGCTTTTCTGAATACGGACCCAGATGTGAAGGCTGCTGGCAACCCATCTCGTGGCTGCAGGAGTGACGGCCCAACTTGCCTCCCCGCGTCTCGTGGTTCGCGGTGAGCAAGATTTATGAAGCCTAGTGGTGAGTGGCGGCTTACCAGACACCTCTCGCGATGATATCAAGTTGACCAGACGGGGAGAGGCAGCGAGACAGGGAGGGAGGAAGGGAGTAACACAGGGAGACAGGGAGGGTACAACCTTGCCTATAAAGCCGCTAAAAGTCAAGGCCCGTCCTTTGGTAGGTGGAAGAAGGAGGAAGGGTCCGTACATATCACGTGACACCAGAGGGAGTGACTGCGTCCAGCTCCAGGTGTGTTATTGTACGTTTTCTATGAAGGGTCTAATCGCACGTTTTCTTTCCCGCCACCCCTTCAGGAGTCAAGGGGTTATCTGTAGGTCTTCCGCGCCAGCTTGAATGCCACGCCCTGCCACGCCTCCTCACTTTACGCCCCCTTTTTACTTACTGCACCGTGTTTTACTCTCCCCTCCTCCTCCACCTTCTCCTCCTCCTCCTCCTCCTCCTCCTCCTCCTCCGTAGTGCAGGTGGCGTGCAGGTGTGGGTCGGGGAAGGGAGGGCGTGGGGGTCCTAAGAGATATCCACACCCCGCATTGTTCTGGGTGCGTGGGCAAGTTGACTTTCTTAGCGACGCGAATGGGTGGCAACAAAAACACTCACTCTTTTTCACACACAC
>NC_059281.1:12129901-12144901 GCF_017591435.1 Portunus trituberculatus
CTCTCTCTCTCTCTCTCTCTCTCTCTCTCTCTCTCTCTCTCTCTCTCTCTCTCTCTCTCTCTCTCTCTCTCTCTCTCTCTCTCTGGGTGTGTGTGTGTGACTGGATGAATCTAGTTCCTTTTTTGTGGTTCATTGTTACCTTCTTCCATGCCACGATCTCTCTCTCTCTCTCTCTCTCTCTCTCTCTCTCTCTCTCTCTCTCTCTCTCTCTCTCTCTCTCTCTCTCTCTCTCTCTCTCTCTCTCTCGTAGCCACACAAGAAATCTAGACACAGTTACCTAACAATGCACTTTCTTACCAGTGTGGTCTGTTACCCCATACCTGAAGGAGGGAGGAGGAGCGGGTGAGGGGGGGGAGGGGGGCGGATGCTGGATTTTTTTTTTTTTTTTTTTTAATGGGGGCAGGGGTCATAAGAACACGTGACTTGTCCTACACCACATCCTAGGTTACCATCCCGTGCCCTCTTGACGTCCTTCGTGCACCCTCCTCCTCCTCCTCCTCCTCCTCCTCCTCCTCCTCCTCCTCCTCCTCCTCCTCCTCCTCTTCTTCTTCTTCTTCTTCTTCTTCTTCTTCTCATCATTATTATTATTTTTCTTTTTCTTTTTCTCATCTTTTTTCTTTTTCTTCTTGATCTTCTTCTTCTTCTTCTTCTTCTTCTTCTTCTTCTTCTTCTTCTTTTCTTCTTTTCTACTCTTTTCTTGTTTGTCTTATCTTCTTCTTCTTCTTCTTTTTCTTCTTCTTCTTCTTCTTCTTCTTCTTCTTGTTCTTCTTCTTCTTCTTCTTGTTCTTCTTCCCCTCTCCCTCTCCTCCTCCTGCTATTCGTGTTTCTCCTCTTCATCCACCTCTTCCTCTTTTATTTCTCTTGTTTATCTTCTTGTTTTCTTTTTTATTCTTCTTTGTTGTGTTTTTAATTATATTTTTTGTAAGGGCTTGTAATTTTCTTTTTAGTGTTATTTGTTGTTGTTATTATTATTATTATTATTATTATTATTATTATTATTATTATTATTATTATTATTATTTTTACAGGTGTACTTATCTTGGACAGTTATTTGCCTTGTGATACATAAAGATGAGTGAGAGAAGTACTTTATTCTCTCTCTCTCTCTCTCTCTCTCTCTCTCTCTCTCTCTCTCTCTCTCTCTCTCTCTCTCTCTCTCTCTCTCTCTCTCTTCTCTCTCTCTCTCTCTCTCTCTCTTTCTACATAGTATTTATCGTAAACTTTTCATTTTCTTCTTGACTTTACAGCTTTCTCTCTTTTTCCTTCCTTTTCTTGTTATTCTTGTCTCTTCACTTATCTATTTTTCCTTCCTTTCCTTCCCTTCCCTTTCCTTCCTTACCTCCGTCTTATTATTTACTCTCTTGTTTCTTCCCTTATCTTCTTCCTTTCCTTGTCCTCCCATCCCTTATCTCGGTTTTCTCTCTCTCTCTCTCTCTCTCTCTCTCTCTCTCTCTCTCTCTCTCTCTCTCTCTCTCTCTCTCTCTCTCACGCCCTTCCCCATGGCCTTACATGTCTTCTTTACCCCTTGGCCTCCCTCCTCCTCCTCCTCCTCCTCCTCCTCCTCCTCCTCCTCCTCCTCCTCCTCCTCCTCCTCCTCCTCCTCCTCCCCTACGCACCTCTACCCTTTCGTGCCGTCGAGGGGAATTACCTGGTGAATAAATACCTGGCAGGATATTTATACAAGATACAAAAACCTTCTTTCGATGTCCTAACAGGTGCCTGAAGGAGGGGACGAAGGAGGGAAGGGGAGATGATGATGATGGGTGTTGGCTGGCTGGATGGGGCGAAGTTGTGAGAGAGAGAGAGAGAGGTGGGGGTGAAGGTATTAGATGGAGAAAAAGGGAGGAAGTGAAGGAATAAAGAGAGAAGGATAGATAGTTGATGAAAATAAGGTGAAAGGAGTAAAGAGAGAGAGAGAGAGAGAGAGAGAGAGAGAGAGAGAGAGAGAGAGAGAGAGAGAGAGAGAGAGAGAGAGAAGGAATAAAGAGAGGGAAGTATAAATTGTCGATGAAAAAGTAAGATGAAAGAAGAAAAAAAAACAATAAAAAAACATGAGAAATGGAAGAAAAAAGAGGAAATATCAAATCGTAAGAGAGAGAGAGAAAAAAAATAGAAAAAAACGAAAAAAAAAATAACAAGGAATAGATAAACCAAAAAGAAAAAGACGAGGGTATGAGAAACAGGATAAAGGAGAGGAAGGGGAGATGAAACATGTAACAGAGGAGAAGGAAGGTTGTAGATAAGACTGAAAACCAGACAAAGGGAAGGATCACGTGAGGTAGGAACAATTCAGCGCAGTAGGGTGGGTTAGGATAGGTCGGGTTGCATTAAGTAAGGTTAGGTCAAGTTAGGTAAGGCAAGGAAGATAGATAATGCTTAGGTAAGGTAAGGTAAGGTTAAGTGACTGTCTATCGTATTGTTCCTTACTCAACTAACGTGTCTTCTGGAATATAGATTAGATTGTTGATTTTAAGAGAGAGAGAGAGAGAGAGAGAGAGAGAGAGTTATAGTATTTTAAATTTGTAAGAAAAGAGGAAGAGAGACAGCACAAAAATACTAAAAAGGGAATAGGAGAAGGCTGTAAGGAAAGAATAATGTAAAATTGAGAAGAGAGAGAGAGAGATGGAATTACAGACACACACTCCATTAGGGAAGACCTCAGCGTGACTCCGTTTCTTATGTAATTTTATCAGTCTCTCATACTTTATCAGATCCCTTCATCTTATTGTGTGGTGTGTGTGTGTGTGTGTGTGTGTGTGTGTGTGTGTGTGTGTGTGTGTGTGTGTGTGTGTGTGTGCATGTAGCGTGACTATTCTTAAGAGAGAGAGAGAGAGAGAGAGAGAGAGAGAGAGAGAGAGAGATGTTACATACGCACTCACATACACGTAACATAAACATCACATAACTTATTAAGAAGAGACGATGCAGCGCTCCCGTGACACGCTCCTACACACACACACACACACACACACACACACACACACACACACACACACACACACACACACACACACACACACACACACACTCTCTCTCTCTCTCTCTCTCTCTCTCTCTCTCTCTCTCTCTCTCTCTCTCTCTCTCTCTCTCTCTCTCTCTCAAAACATTTACTTAGTTAATGATATATAGAACACCTGCAGATTTAATAACTAGACACCTGTAGTGGTACCAGGTGGGGGTCTATTTTTAGCTCCTCTTATCGCCTTTCATTACCACAGAGAGAGATAGAGATAGTAAAGAATTCGGGTGTTAGTTGTGTGTGTTTTTTTTTTTTTTATCTTCTTCATTATCACTTCTTCGTCTTCGTTTTCATCATCATCACTTCTTCTTTGTGTTCTTCTTCTTGTTCATCATCGTCATCATCATCATCATCTTCTTCTTCTTCTTCTTCTTCTTCTTCTTCTTCTTCTTCTTCTTCTTCTTCTTCTCTTCTTCTTCATCACTTCTTTTTCGTCTTCATCTTCTTCATCACCACTTTTTCTTCGTGTTCATCATCATCATCATCATCTTCTTCTTCTTCTTCTTCTTCTTCTTCTTCTTCCTTCACTATTAGCTGTATTAAAAAGAAAAAAAATTAGAAACAGTCGAGATTTTCTGAATTTAAACATTGTGACGTGTCTTTGAATTATCAACTAGACATAAGAAGTGATAAGGAATACACAGCTTATAAAATTACGTTGGGGTTAAAATAGTGAAGACTTTCGCCATTAAACTTCTGGCCACCATAGACCCTTCCTAATGTAAATAAAATCGTATAATCGTAGCCAAAACTGAAGGTAAAAGTGCGTCCTAGTACTGAAAGGGTTAATTGTCACGTATCGCAGTGGAAGAGTTAGTAGTAATTGTCTTGTTTCATTACTGCGAACTCCGTCTGTGTATAGCTCTCTCTCTCTCTCTCTCTCTCTCTCTCTCTCTCTCTCTCTCTCTCTCTCTCTCTCTCTCTCTCTCTCTCTCTCTCTCTCTCTCTCTCTCTCTCTCTCTCTCTCTCTCTCTCCTCCTAATGGGATAAATAGCAGGGAGTTTACCTTGTTACCTTGAGAATCTTTGAATCTGCTGCTACCTTGATATTCTTGCAAGGGTGTGACACTTTGCTCTTCTCGTGTGCTGGGCCTCTGTATCTCTTGCTTGCTTGTCTCTCTCATGTTTCCTCTTGTTTCTCTTTGTTTTGATTGTCTTGTTATCTTGCTGTTTTCCCTCTTTGATCTGTGTTATTGTTTATTTTTTCTTTCATTTTCTTTTCTCATTTTTTTTTTTTTTTTCGTTTTTTTTTTCTTTATTCATCATTTGCCCTTTTTTTTTGTATTCTCTCTTGTATTGTTTCGTTACGTCTCCGTTTCTCTTTCTTTTTGTTGTTTTCCTTGGTCTTTACACGTGGTATGACTGTATTCTTATTTTTATTATTATTCTTGTCATTAATGATTCTTATTTTTATTATGTAACTAATGTGATTTTATTTTTCTCATTTATCATCGGTATCCTCGTGCTCTTTGCCTTCCTCCTCCTCCTCCTCCTCCTCCTCCTCCTCCTCCTCCTCCTCCTCCTCCTCCTCCTGCTGTCACAATTGTATAAGGAATATAACAAAGGAGATATTTGACCTCACCTCCTCCTCCTCCTTTTCTTTTATAATCTGTTACCCGCAGTTTAGATTCGTCCTATAAAGAGAGAGACCGAGAGAGAGAGAGAGAGAGAGAGAGAGAGAGAGAGAGAGAGAGAGAGAGGTCTGCCTGGCGCCTTCCCTTTATCAAGTGGACCTCTTGGCAATATTGTGAGAGAGAGAGAGAGAGAGAGAGAGAGAGAGAGAGAGAGAGAGAGAGATTAGGTCAAATGTCGCCTTTATTATTTATTCTCCGATGTCATCCACTTGTGGGGAGAGAGAGAGAGAGAGAGAGAGAGAGAGAGAGAGAGAGAGAGAGAGAGAGAGAGAGAGAGAATAAACAGCAACGACAACTGCAAGAATTCTCGTAATAATGATAATAATAATAATAATAATAATGAATAATAAGTGGATGGGTGGACTTAAAGAAAACATTTACTCCTGTCTAGTGGATTGTGAAACGCCTCGTAGGTGGAGGAGAATGGAGAGTGGATGAAAGGCTCTGGAGGAGGAGGAGGAGGAGGAGGAGAGTATGTGTATTGCAGCAAAAGAGGAGGAGGAAGACGAGGAAGAGAGGAGATTGTTGTATAGGTAAGAGAGAGAGAGAGAGAGAGAGAGAGAGAGAGAGAGAGAGAGAGAGAGAGAGAGAGAGAGAGATACAACACCATTTTATCCCTTCCCTGATGAATGTTGACAAGGTGTTGGGTGTTGAATACTGTCTGTTTGGTTAGGTGTATCCTTATTTACGAGGCAAGGCGTGAGTGTTTGTGCCAGTTGATGGGAGCTTAAATAGGAGTGTGGGCTTGTGGATAGGAGCGTGTGGGTGTTGAAGGGAATGGGCGAAGGAAACGTGTTCAGGTGTGTGGATGTATATGGGAGCAGGAAGGAGTTAGTGTGTGTGTGTGTGTGTGTGTGTGTGTGTGTGTGTGTGTGTGTGTGTGTGTGTGTGTGTGTGAATTGAAAATACAGCTTTTGGTGGGCTGGGATATAAGGAGGAAAATTTTTGGAGTTAAAGTATCTGATTTTTGTTGTTATTGTTGTTGTTGTTGTTGTTGTTGTTGGTGGTGGTGGTGGTGGTGGTGATAGTGGTGGTGGTGTTTTTCTTCTACTTACATTTTTTTTTTATGTAAACTATTCATTCCCATTCAAAATCACGTTATATTATCACCATTTTGTTCCTTCTAAATCACAATCAGATATTTAAATTGCAAGTATCTGATAGTTGTTGTTGTTGTTGTTGTTGTTGTTGTTGTTATTATTATTATTTTCTACTTACAATCTTTTTTATGTAAACTATTCATTCCCACGTTATATTATTCAGGTACTTAAATTGCAAGGTTGATTTCACTATGGACTACTTCTATTAGAGGAAGGATAGCACCGCAGAAGGCTCCTCCCCACCTATCCCTGTACACTAAAGGGAAAGAAGACGACTATCAACTATTACTATCACAGGAGGAATAGTACAGTAGGTTCCTCTCTTCCTAACTTTACCACCATTCGAAGAGAGAAGGAGGAGTAACTGAGTGAAGGAAGAGGGGAGGAGGAGGAGGAAAAGACAGAAGAGGGAGGAGGAAGAGGAAAAGACAGAAGAGGGAGGAGGAGGAGGAAAAGACAGAAGAAGGAGGAAAAGACATAAGAGGAAAGACATAAAATGAAAGACAGAAGAGGGAGGAGGAGGAGGAGGAGGAGGAGGAGGAAGGGCGTGTAGCATTCGACTTTATAGCTTATTTTTTTCCTCTTCTTTATGGCTTTGGGATAACTTAATATGGAACAGAAGAAGAAGGAAGAAGAGAAGAAGGGAATGAAGAGGAGGAGGAGGAGGAGAAGGACAAGAAGAAGAAGAAGAAGGAGAAGCAATAGATGGAGGTCTGCTTTAAGGTAGACGACAGAGAGAGAGAGAGAGAGAGAGAGAGAGAGAGAGAGAGAGAGAGAGAGAGAGAGAGGGAGAGGGTTTGATAGAAGAGGTGTTAAGGATAATGTCTTGGTGACAATTCGTGTATTGGTGAAGGGCGCGGGCGAGGACGAGGGAGCGTAAGTGGAGCGAAAGGTTAGGAGGAAGACGAAGCAAGGAGAGTGAAGGAAGAAGAGAAAATAAAGAGAAGGAAGAGGAAGAAGAGCAAATTCAAATGGTTTACCGTCTTCTCTCTCTCTCTCTCTCTCTCTCTCTCTCTCTCTCTCTCTCATATCTTTACTTTTTTCCTCTCCCTCTTTTCCCCTCTTCCTCCATTTCTGCTTTCCTTCTCAACTTAAAGTAACGATAACAGCGAGACATTATCATCTCTCTCTCTCTCTCTCTCTCTCTCTCTCTCTCTCTCTCTCTCTCTCTCTCTCTCTCTCTCTCTCTCTCTCTCTCTCTCTGTTGCAAAGTCGGCCAAAAACGTTAAGAGAAAAATACTTGAACACACTTGACTCAAAATCACTTTACTGGAAAGAAAACGGAAAGGAAGGAGGAGGTAGTAGTGATGGTGATGGTGGTGGTGGTGGTGGCGACGTCGGCTGTGTGGCGCCCGTCTGCTTTGAAATTCGGCCATGTATTTCCACAGAGCAGATGTATCACGTGTCTCCTAAGATGTGTGTCTTTGAGAGGGCGAGGAGGAGTGTTAAGAAGTAGAGGTAGTGAAGGAGGGATGCGAGGCGGTGAAGGAAGGCGGTGCTCAGGAGGGAATGATGAAGAAGCTGGAGGGAATGGAGTGTATGGATATGAAAAGATGAATTGGTTGAAGGAAAAGGAGAAGAGGAGGGAAAAAAATACTGAATGGAAGGAATAGAAGAGGCAAGGAAGATGAAAAGGCGAAGTTGAAAGAGAAGGAATAGTAGTAACTGGAAAAGGAGGAACAAAAATGAATGATTGGAAGGAATGGAGGAGGAGTGAAGAATATGGATGGTGGTTAACACACACACACACACACACACACACACACGAAGATTTTGTGAGTATGTTTAATCGTGAAGGAAGATAATTGTTTATGAAAGATGATGGGGAAATCCGTCTTTCCTCCTCCTCCTCCTCCTCCTCCTCCTCCTCCTCCTCCTCCTCCTCCTCCTCCTCCTCCTCCTCCTCCTCCTCCTCCTCCTCCTCCTCCTCCTCCTCCTCCTCCTCCTCCTCCTCCTCCTCCATTTTCTCCTCTCTTACAACCTTTCACACACACACACACACACACACACACACACACAGGCTGACCTACCTCCTTGCAGCGGGTCACAGGTTCCGGGGGTCAAGATGAGCGTCTAGCGGGGTTAGTGGATCGCTGATAAGCAGGAGCCAGCGAGGGTCAGGTCCTTCGTGTGCTAATTATAGACTCGTCGATCTATGCAGTGTTTGATTTATGTGGCATATAAATCGTGGTTCGTGTGATTAATTTTCTTGTGCCATTTATAAACTAAAAAGTGTGTGTGTGTGTGTGTGTGTGTGTGTGTGTGTGTGTGTGTGTGTGTGTGTGTGTGTGTGTGTGTGTGCTTGTAATTGTTTTTTTTCTTTGTTTGTTATTTATTTATTTGTTGCACTAAGAAAAAAAATTGAATTGTTTCCGTTTATACATTGTGACGCACGGACATTTTTCTGTACCAGCTCCCTTTCCTTTATTGTCTTTTACGTACGTACATACATGGAAACTGGTTAGGGGTTATAAATAGAAAAAGAGAGAGTGAAGCAACGCCCTCCTGGTTCTGTTTAGCTAGTGGGAGAGCCAGCAGGTGATTCATATGCTTCATGGCGAGCTGTTCAGATGGTAGGAGTGAAGAAGTAGGAGGAGGAGAAGGAGAAAAGCTTGTGTGTTTGTGTAAGTAATGAAAGAATGACGAAATGTTGTGTGTGTCAAGATCATGTTTCTCAATCGTAGGATGGAATTTTTTTTTTTTTTTTTTTTTTTTTTCTTAAGCCCCTCGTTCCCTTATAAGAACCATTTTCGTGTATGACCAGGTTGTCATTGGTGATTTTTCCCTTTTGGTATTGGAGAATCTTTGTTAAACTATTACTAGAATCATGAGAGTATCCTTGAATATGTTAAGAATTTCCGTATAAGTTTGTGAGAAGTCAAAAAAGAAAGAAAAAAAAAAGGTGCCTTCATCCTTGTAAGTAATTGGAAAACCTTGTCTTTCATTATAGGTAGAAGGAATAAGGAACACTGAAGTTGACTCGCTCTTCAAAGGCGGTTGAGTTTAATACATGTGAAATTTATAAGGACACCTAGATGGTCACTGCCGCATTTTTGTATTCAAGGGCAGCAATTTCACCTTATTCTTAACATCAAGAGTAATAGTCCGCCACTTCTGAAGGTTGGGAACGACTATCAAGTGCTTAGCGTTGTAGAGTGGACAGAGTACGAGCGATTCAAGATTCATTCCGTCACAGCACTTCGCCAGGGTCTCGTCAGCCATAGTAATACCTTGTCAGGATCTTGTCAATTTTATCACCACTTTGTCAGGATCTTGTCAGTTTTTGAACGCCTGGACAGGATCTGGTCTGTCTTCTCAACATTTTGTCGGGGTTTTTGTCCTTATCGTTGCTAGGGTTCTGTCAATTTTAGCACACTGTCAGGGTTTTGTCAGTCTTTATAGCACTTGGCAGTGTACCGTCATCCTTCACAACACAGCCAGGGAGTCATTGACCTTCCCAGCACTTTTTTTCAGGCTCTTGTGAGCATTAACAACAATTTATCGGGGTTGTTTTTGTCAGTGTCTCTCACCAGCCTTCTCAGCACTTGGCCTCAGTGTTATTAGCTTCTGCCGGCTAGAGGGAACGCTAATCCTTTGCATTGTCTTGCCAGAACCTCACCATCTTTTGCAAAGTGAGGCTGGCAGTAGGTGGGCTGTGGCACGTTGGCCCACCAATCTCAAGATTTAGAAATGTAGGTTGGAATGTGAATTGGAGGAGGTTAGATTTCTCAGGTTAAAGTTTTAAGATAGGTCAGACAAGTGCGAGCCTTTGCATGGTGAGCACGGTATATTTCGTGCTACAACCTGCACTTGCTTTGTACGTATGAATATTCTCAAGTGCTTACTGACTAAAATCAAATTGTGAGTTACGTGTAAGAAGAAACTAATATTTGTCTTTGTACACTTGAGATCTTTTAGCCTCAGAGTTTTAATGCAAGAACAAACCAAGGTGTATGCCAAAATTCTTGAGCTATACGTAAGAAGTTGATGTTTCGGTCATGCATATCAACTTCACTTTACGAATAACATCTGCCAAAATCACTGCATTATAAGTAGAAACACGTACAAGTTGCAAGGTGAATTACTGGCCAGCGTTTTCATCCTGTACTCGAGGTATCTGGTGTACTTATGCTGTACAATGGTGGCAACGATGGGATGCGTCCTTATTGTAGTGCGGCGATGGAGACTTAGGACAACAGACAAGGTAATGAAATGTGTATTGTTTTCATGTGCAAATGTGGGAAAAAGTTATTCTCTTTTTAGAATAATTAATGGTGTGTGTGTGCGTGTGTGTGTGTGTGTGTGTGTGTGTGTGTGTGTGTGTGTGTGTGTGTGTGTGTGTGTGTGTGTGTCTGTGTGTGTGTGTGTGTGTGTGTGTGTGTGTGTGTGTGTGTGTGTGTTTCCTCATCCTTGTCATAATAAGTAATGAGTGAAAAATTGCAACTTATTATTTTTATCATTGTTCAATAATTTATGTTCGGAAGTTTCTGAAAAAATATATATTGCAGTTTGTGTTGTTGTTGTTGATGTCATTATTGTTATTATTATCATATCGTTATCACTATCATTATTAGTTCATTTTTTTATGACTTACGCACGTGGACACTATATCTGTTTACATGCAACATTGAAGAAACAGATTAATGAAAGATGTCTCGTCCCTTTCATGCTACACTGAATCTACCGGCGAGTGATGCTAGAACATAAACCAAAAAGAGAAATGAAAAAGTGGAAATGTCACCCGTACTTTTGTCACCCATAGCTGATGATAATTAATGAACGTAAGGTGATTAATTAGGTGTCAGTGAGCAGGTGTGAAAACAGGACGTAAATATCCCAGAGTTACGTGTTACGGTCATTACGAGACGAGGAAGAGTAAATGGAGGTGAAGGTTTAGAAAAATGAGGTGAAGGAAGGTGGATGAATAAGGAATGGTTAATGAGGGCAAGGTTTTAGGATCGTCATCATCATTATCATCATCATCATCGTTAAGAAGATTGTGACGGTGTTATAATGTAGACCGAGATTACAAGCGATTAGCAATAACACACACACACACACACACACACACACACACACACACACACACACACACACACACACACACACACACACACACAGAGAGAGAGAGAGAGAGAGAGAGAGAGAGAGAGAGAGAGAGACAACAAACTAAAAAGTATATAAGAGACAAAAATTAAGGTTAAAAAAATAACTATGAAATTACAACAAAAATACATCAAAAGGAAGAGCAAGGACAAGAACAAAAGTATAGAGGAAATACACGAAAGAGGAGCTGGAGGAATAGGAGTCATTACTGAAGACGATCAGTAGCAGAGTAGCAGATGAGAAATGAGGATGCTATGAATTGCAGATGGTTCGGTAAGACGTGCGTGGTTGTGGTAGGTCAGATGTGATGGCTACAGTGATCCAGTCAGGGAAATGAGTAGCAGTGGTGAATGACTTGGTGGTATTGGGTGGTGGTGCTGCCAAAGACTAGGATGTAAGGTGGATGCTGCGTGGAAGCATAGTTAGGTATAAATAGTACTACAGAGGATGTGGATGTTAGGTAGAGGCACAAAGAGACTGATAGATAGATAGACAGACAGTGTATAGGAGCATGTAAAATAGATATATAGTGAATGCTACATGCTAAATAGTCTAAAATAAGAGGAAAGTTATCATAGGGACTGTAAAAGAAGAGAAAATGTGAAAAATCGTAATAACACTAGGAAAATATTCAAACAAATCGAAATCGTATAGAGGCAATACGTTAATAACTAGAAATGTTTACAAATAGAGAAATAATGCATTGACTAAGGAAAAACAGATATAAGGCTGAAAAAAAACTTGTATAAAACAAAAGAAAAGAAAACAGGAGAGAAAAAAAGTGCCATCTAAAAAAAGAAGATAATATAAACAAGAGAAGCCAACGACCCTTAATTAAACCCAACAAAAGAGACCAATTAATTCAACTGTTTCAGCACCAGGTAAAGAGGGGTCCAATTACCACTACCGGGACACAGGTGCGGGAGTCACGAGTCACGAATCACGACACACTAACTCATTCACATCCTGACAGATTTACTCGTAATTATCTGACTTTCTTTGATAATTTGCCGTACTTTCTTTTGGTACTTTCTCTTCCTCGTTGCAATTTGACTTTTTTTTATATATAATTTGTACATTCTCTTGGTTCGAGTAAAGGAAAAGAAAATTAGCTTCCTTTTCTTTCTCTTTTACTTTCTGTTGGTATTTTCTCTTTTTCCTTCCTATTGGTACTTCCTCTTCCTCGTAATCATTTAGGTTTTTCTTTTAATTTGCTGTAGTTTCTCATGTTTCGATAAAAGAGGAAAAGAAAATCAGCTTCCTTTTCTTTCTGTTTTCCTTTCAGTATTCCTAGTGGTTTAAAGTTTGTGGTCACGTGATACAGGTTAAAATTTCTAGGCGAGGGAGACAGAGAAAGAGAAAAAAAGTGATGAGATAAGTATAGACGTTTAGTACACTGTCTAGTTAGTTAAAGAGTGATAGTTGGTTAATAGCCCGTTAGATAAATAATCAGTAATTCTTTAGGTACAAAAGGAGTAAGTCACCCGGTTCTTTAGTTAGACAGACAGACAATTGTTTAGTTTCTATTTCCATTTCTAAAAAAAAAAATTCCTTCCCTATCAATATAAAGGAAGCAAATTATACTCTCTCTCTCTCTCTCTCTCTCTCTCTCTCTCTCTCTCTCTCTCTCTCTCTCTCTCTCTCTCTCTCTCTCTCTCTCTCTCTCTCAGGCGAAGCAACACGAATAGGTGCAGTGAAGTGAATTGGTGTGTAGAAAAAGACTAAGTAGGCGTTGAAACAGGTATGGTGGAGGCGGCCTAATCATTTAATCGAAGGTCCTTTTGATTAGGCGCGATAAGAAACAGGAACGAGAGAGAGAGAGAGAGAGAGAGAGAGAGAGAGAGAGAGAGAGAGAGAGAAAATAAAAAGAACCACACAATGAACAAAAAACAGCGAAAGTCTATCACATAAAAGGAAAACACACACACACACACACACACACACACACACACACACACACACACACACACACACACACACACACACACACACACCTAAACCCGTGAAATAGACACAAGAAACAAACATAAGGTCAGATAACAGGTGTCTAGGAAGTGGTCGTGTGTGTGTACAAGTGGCGGGCGAGGCAGGAATTCGTAATGATAGCAGTTTGTTGGTAGTTGAACAGTGACGCAATGTAATGAGAGTGGTGAGAGCTTGTTAGGGGGTTGAGAAGCAGTGAAGGTCGCCGGGAGGACGTCTGTGTTTTTAATAGTAACAGGAGATCAACTGCAGGAGGAGGAGGTGGAAGGATGGTGGGAGGAGAGAAAGAAGCTGGAGGATGGATAGAATCAAATGCTGACCTAAAGATAGAAAAGAAACCATGGAAATGAAGAGAGGAGGAAGAGTAGAAAGAGAAAACTAAAAAAAATTATGAAAGAGGCAGAAATGGAAAGAAAACGAAAATGATGATAGGAGGAAGTCAATAAGAAAGAAAGAAGGAAGAGAAAACTTAAAACATCTATGGAAAGGCAAAGAAAAGGAAGAGAGGAGAGGAGAAAAAAGAGAGGAGGCGAATAGGCGAAGTACAGACAGTATAAAAAAGAAACCATGAAAATGAAGAAAGAGAGAGAGAGAGAGAGAGAGAGAGAGAGAGAGAGAGACGAGGACGAGGATATTGTGGCTTAGAACTTTTACTTATTTTTTTCCAAGGCTCGTCTCACGCAGCGATAAAATATAAACTCGAGATATTTGCGATATTTGAGAAGAGACGCAATTAATCAGCTAACATGCCGCGAACAGGTGTGTGGCTAGACGCGTGCAGGCTGCCTTGAGTATAATGGCACAGGTATACTCTCTAAAAAGTGTATACAGGTGTGTTGGGTGTTAATATGTATACTTGTCTATGTGTATAGGCGTAGTGGGGCTTGTAAAGGAGGCGGTGAAATGTGTAAACCGTCTGCTCTGCAGGTGTAAATGAGAGAGTGTTAACGTTGGGGCCTTCAGGTATCTCAGGTGTGTGGGTGTGGATGGGGAGGAGGGATAAATGACAGGTGACGACAAGTGTATGTGTGTGTGTGTGTGTGTGTGTGTGTGTGTGTGTGTGTGTGTGTGTGTGTGTGTGTGTGTGTGTGTGTGTGTGTGTGTGTGTGTGTGTGTGTGTGTGTGTGTGTGTGTGTGTGTGTGTAAGGTGTGATGAAAGAGGATAGGTAAGAAGTCGAGGGTGTATTTCTTCAGCAGGTGTAAGTGGTATACGTCTCAGTGAATTAACAAGGAGGAGGAAAGAGAGGTGGTCAGTGTACAGGTGTGTGTGGATAGAGGTAGGAAAGGACGCGCCACTAAAATTTGATAGTAACATTTCTATTAGAAGCTAAAAGTACTCATTGACATCAACACCTACTACTACTACTACTACTACTACTACTACTACTACTACTACTACTACTACTACTACTACTACTACTACTACTACTACTACCATGACGACACTAATTAAAGAAAATTGGAGAGAGAGAGAGAGAGAGAGAGAGAGAGAGAGAGAGAGAGAGAGACAGGATTTAACTTTCCTTTGATGTTTTCTTTCTATCCGGGCCGGAAGAAAGATCCGGGAGAGAGAGAGAGAGAGAGAGAGAGATGATAGATTGTGATAGACTGGCGGGTAGACTGGCGGACAGATAAGGCTGACACGTTCATAAGCAAGTGAAAGAATGCTAGAAGTTGTATGAGCTATAAATAAGTTTTGTGGTTTTAAGGATAAGATTCTCTCTCTCTCTCTCTCTCTCTCTCTCTCTCTCTCTCTCTCTCTCTCTCTCTCTCTCTCTCTCTCTCTCATCTTTTTTTTTAATGATGTTTTACTCTTCTAGTGTTTCTATTTCTCCTCCTCCTCCTCCTCCTCCTCCTCCTCCTCCTCCTCCTCCTCCTCCTCCTCCTCCTCCTCCTCCTCCTCCTCCTCTTCCTCTTCCTCTTTGTGTATAATCCTTTCTTATTATGAATTATTCTCACTTAGTCATACGTACCCTAACTAACCCTCTCTCTCTCTCTCTCTCTCTCTCTCTCTCTCTCTCTCTCTCTCTCTCTCTCTCTCTCTCTCTCTCATACACATTAATTCACTCCTTCAGTCATTCATTCCTCCACTCACTCACTCTCTCACTCTCATTCATTCATTCATTCATTTACTCATTCATTCACTCATTTCACTAACA
>NC_059281.1:12154901-12167401 GCF_017591435.1 Portunus trituberculatus
ATTGAATCGACCAGGTATTGTCAGTGGTCTTTTTAGTCGATTTGTGAGTTTGCTGTCTGATTGATTTTATATTTTGAGGCGTTATTTTAGTCAGTTTCTCTGCGATCAGCTACTCAGTCAGTCAGTCAGTCAGATGGTCAATAATACAGTCAATGAGTCAGTTAAATTATCATGTAAGTAAGCCAGTCTGTCGGTTAGTGAGTCAGCCAGTCAGTCGAGTAGTCAATCAATGAAGCATTTAAGTAATACACACTCTCTCTCTCTCTCTCTCTCTCTCTCTCTCTCTCTCTCTCTCTCTCTCTCTCTCTCTCTCTCTCTCTCTCCAAACGTCCTACGCAGTACTCTCATAACCCGGAAGCTTACATAACTCAGCCTACTTAAGAATCCAGTTTATTTTACACGAACGATCTCACGAAGGCTAAGAGGGCAGCTTCCGTTCGTCCCTCCTATGTGTTCCTTTGTTAATGGGCGGTACTACTACATAAGGGAACTGTGGTATAGTGCTGTGTGGTGCATGTCCTCTTATTCATAACAAGACTGGATAGTGTAGGAAATTATTTAGAAATGTTGACATAGACAGGGTGTAGTGTGTGTGTGTGTGTGTGTGTGTGTGTGTGTGTGTGTGTGTGTGTGTGTGTGTGTGTGTGTGTTTCCTTGATAGAGTACACACACACACACACACAAACATTTATGAATCAACCCTTATATTCTCCCTCGGTCGTGTCTACATCGTGAGAAACAGACTTCTAACTAATGCATAGAATCACCTTAGTGTTGTGAGTGTTCCTGCGTGCCTGTAACAAGGGCGCTCTCTCTCTCTCTCTCTCTCTCTCTCTCTCTCTCTCTCTCTCTCTCTCTCTCTCTCTCTCTCTCTCTCTCTCGTAGTATCTTGTGTTTACTTATTATTTTAGTTGACTTTGGGAGTTTAAAGAGAGAGAGAGAGAGAGATAATGACAAAAGAGAAAGGAGGAAAACTCGATATGAGAAAATGATAATAGGAAACGATAAGACTGTGATAGAATAAAGATGAAGAAACAACAGAATAAAAACAAAGGAAAACGAGAGAAAAAAATTGAGAAAAAGTGGAAGAAAAACACTCGGTTGCATTACTAAACAATAAAGAGAGAGAGAGAGAGAGAGAGAGAGAGAGAGAGAGACACGGAAACATACCTCTAAATTAACATGACAAAGCTTATGCAATTAGTACTCATGCTAACTCAGTACTTGAAATGATTACGACATTGGTGGCAAAGAAACCTGACGAACACAGCATGACGTGAACAGGACTGAATGGAAATTATGCAACTTTAGAGGGTGTGTGAGGGCGTGGGCTGGTGTGGGTGGCAGTGCGGAGCTTGATGATAGGCTAACCTGTTGATGTTGCGTGGGAGGGGAGGGGGAGAATGTGGGATGTGTGGTGGAGGAGGAAAGATAAGCGTTCCCTTGAAAGCTTAGAGAGAGAGAGAGAGAGAGAGAGAGAGAGAGAGAGAGAGAGAGAGAGAGAGAGAGAGAGAGACGGGGAAGGGTGGTAAAGATAGGAGTGAAAGAGAGGAGGGAGAAAACACAGTATGGTTAATTCACATGTCTATTTACTTCAGTTCTCATTTAAGGTCCATCTGTTTCACTTTATAATAACCCTTCTTGGTTCTTCTTAGCCCTCGCAACATTACCTTACCTGATGTCTCGCCTTAATTATCCTTAACCTTACCTGGAGTAGAAGCAACAGGTAAGGTGGAAGAGGAGGAGGGAGAAAGAAGACTGACCGCTCTCTCTTTATGTTTGAAAGAAGAATTATTTTGTGAAATGCGTCAAATGTGGAATAAAAAAGAATAATAATAAGCATTTGCTGTGATTCTAAAGTGTTGAAGTCTAGGATACGTATAGATGTGAGTACTTGCTGTGTTGGTCTTTGTATGTCGTCAGTGTGTAATGTGATATGAAGGTTGCAATGCGAAGTACTTAGTTAGTCAGGTAGTCAGTCAGTCAGTTAGCCAAACAAACAACCAGTCACTCAGCCATCCAGGTAATCAAGCAATCAGTTGGCTAGTGTGTCAATGGATCAAACTTTTCCTTTCATTTCAGGCTGATAGCAAACTTCACTCACCTCCACTCATGTCTAATCAAAACAGCGTAAACACATCAAGCACTACGGTCTTAGCACCAGCCTTACGAATCTTCACCTAACCTTTGGACAGACTGCTCCTTCTTCTTAGTCTCATTTAAGTCTGGTTCAAGTTTCACAGGCAAAACGCATTGCTGTCTCATTCAATCGATTTCCCATGTGTCCTTCATTTCAATCAGGTCTTCTCCAGCCTTCTGTCTTTTAGTACATGGCCTAGAATGATTATTGCTTATTTCGACAGATTCTTAGTGAGTTCCCTTCATCCCTACTTTCTTCTCGGTCCTTCGTGTTTCGCTTATTCTTTCAATCTTCTTAGAGTGTCTAGAGGGTAGTATTGTGGATGAATAGCTTCCAAGACATCGATTTTTTTTGGCCTTTAACAAACAGAAAGAGTTTCAGTTTCATGGTTAAAAATTTCTTTCCCTTTATGCCGTTGGACAGTCAAAGGTTTAAGCACCATCTGCACCTTTCAAACGACATCCTTTCCCGAGACCTTTTGTCAACGGATACACTGCGGCATTTAAGAGTAACACCAGCACGTTGGACAAGAAAGTGACGTGGATTGGGTTAGGTTAGGTTAGTGTCGACTATAGGAAAATGTTACTGGGTCATTTGGTATAAAGGAGTGGCACTAATTGAGTGGGTTTGGGGAGTGCCATTGGTGCCATATGAAGGGTAGAGGGTATGGGAGGCCTAGGTGTCGGAGTGTTGGGGTGAAGGGACAAGGGTGTATAGGAAATGAGTAATTAAGAATGGTGGTGTTTTTTGGTGGTGATGGTGGTTGTGTGGTTTATTATTATTGTTCTTGTTGTTGTACACACACACACACACACACACACACACACACACACACACACACACACACACACACACACACACACACACACACACACACACACACACACACACAGTATCCAAGCGCAAGAGAGACAACAGCGAGGACAATGATGATGAAGAGGAGGAGCAAGCGAGGCCTCTCTTATCTCGGACACTCGTGGCCAGGCATGTGTCTTGGGAGGAGTTGGAAAGCCCCACCATTGTTATCACCACGGCCTTATCTCCTTCTCACGCCTGGCTGTCCGTCTTGCCCTGTGCACGAATTCCTTTGTTTACATAAATTTAAGACCTTGTGGGATGTGTCGCTTCTGAAGTATTTCCTGAGAGAGAGAGAGAGAGAGAGAGAGAGAGATGGGGGAATTAATGTGGTTATTTTTAATTTTTTTGCATTTTATTCATTGTCTGTATTATTTTGAACTATGTTTCTCTCTCTCTCTCTCTCTCTCTCTCTCTCTCTCTCTCTCTCTCTCTCTCTCTCTCTCTCTCTCTCTCTCTCTCTCTCTCTCTCTCTCTCTCTCTCTCTCTCTCAAATCTTCTAAATTGGTACAATAATCTTCAGCTACATTATATTGGTGGTCAGCAAAGTCATCCTCACTTGAGATGTGTGTGTGTGTGTGTGTGTGTGTGTGTGTGTGTGTGTGTGTGTGTGTGTGTGTAAGGCAATAGAACACAGAGGAAATACTAACGAACGACTCAAAAGATCCGTACATACAATTCCAAGGAACATTTATGTACTCCTCCTCCTCCTCCTCCTCCTCCTCCTCCTCCTCCTCCTCCTCCTCCTCCTCCTCCTCCTCCTTCTCTTGTCCCACCCCTATCCCCTCCCGTCCTCATCCAAAGTACGCGGGAATGCACAGGTGAACTAAGATTAACCTGAATTTTCTTTGCTAATGAGAAGCATGCCACGTGAGGCACTGATAGGGGAGACCTACTTGATAAAACTGTCCTTGGTATTCCCTTTGTTTGCTCCCTTGTTCAATGTTCTAAACGTCACACTCTTTTTTTCTTCCCTTGTACTGTTTTCATGTTGCTTTTAAACTCTTCAGGACCATGACGCGTTTTTATATTTATTCTGCTTGCTATTTGGTGATTTATACAGCTTCAGAAACTTATGTGAAGGATTAGAATAGTGAAGACTCTGTGCATTAATCTTCTGACCTCCATAAACCCTTTCCTAATGTAAATAAAATCGTTTAATCAAATCTTAAATGCGTTCCAGTACTGAAGTTACGAGTAAGGAGTAGGTTTCAATTCTCTTCCCCACTGTGACCTTTTTGGGAGCTTTGTTTTGTAGTATGTCTTTTTTTTTCTCTCTCTCTATTTTGGGTGTTTTTGGTCATTGTTCTGTAAGTTTGAATTGTGTTCTAAGTGTGTTTCATCTGCTCCTTTTTCCTGTGTTTTCTGTATCTCTCTCTCTCTCTCTCTCTCTCTCTCTCTCTCTCTCTCTCTCTCTCTCTCTCTCTCTCTCTCTCTCTCTCTCTCTCTCTCTCTCTCTCTCTCTCAAATTGTGCTTCCATATTCATTTAGTTTGTTATTCTCTTCTTTTTCCTCGTCCTCCTCAAGTCATATTTTCATTTTTTCATCCTTTTTTCCATTTTCCTTTCTATCCATTTTTTTTCCATTTTCCTGTATCTTCATCCTCCTTTTCTCTGGTTTCTCTTCATATATCTCTCTACTCCTTTATCTTATTTCTTTATCATTTTCTTCTCTCTCAGTCAATTTTCACTCTTTCATATACATCTTTTTTCTCATCATAAATCTTTTCAACCTTACGTAATCTTGTTTTCTTTCCTTCATTACCTGCTATTTCCTTCTTAATCTTCCTTTATCTATGGTACGCCCCTCCTGTTATCTGCCTGTGTGTCTTTCCCTTATAGTTTTCTCCTTCAACCTCTCTTATCACCTTGGAATGCTGTTCTTGGAGAAAAAATAGCTTACCACCTCATCTTGCCTCGTGTGTCCATCTACTTATCTTTGCTCATCTCTTCGCTTCTTATCTCTCGGCCTTTCCAGATTCCTCCCATTGGGTTTTTTCTGGGAACTCTTTATCTCTTTTGGTATGTTTTGGCCCCTCCTAGTGTGTGTGTGTGTGTGTTTTTTTTTTTTTTTTTTCTTTGTTATTATTTAAGTATTTTTCTTCTTGTTCCTTCTCGTTTTCTTTCCTTCTCCTCCTTCTCCTTCTTCTCCTCCTTCTCCTTCTTCTCCTTCTCCTCCTCCTCCTCCTCCTCCTCCTCCTCCTCCTCCTCCTCCTCCTCCTCCTCCTCCTCCTCCTCCTCCTCCTCCTCCAGGCAATTTTCTCTCTATCTGGTTTGAAGTAGTTCCCAACCAGTCGCGTAAGAGCTAAAAAAAAATGTGTTCCTGTTTATTTCTTTCTATGATACTTTTTTTTCTTCTTTTTCCTCTCTTCAGTAAGTCTTTTCTTTTTAATTTTCCATTGCTTGTCTTTCGTCCTTTTCTCTCTCTCTCTCTCTCTCTCTCTCTCTCTCTCTCTCTTTCTCTCTCTTTCTCTTTCTCTTTCTCTTTAGCGTTTCATCTATCTTCTGCCTCGTATTATTATTTTTTTTTTTTTTTTTTTCTTATTAACAAAGATGAATGTAATAAATACTCGAGCAAATCTAATGATGCAATTTTTTCTTGCGTTTCAGGTGAGTGAGGTCGCGCCGTGATTGGTCAGCTGGGAACCAATCAGGTCGGTAAAAGGAGCTGATTGGGTGGCGGTTTTTGCCGATATTTCAGCTTTTATTATTATTATTATTATTATTATTATTATTATTATTATTATTATTATTATTTCGTTTACCATTTTTATTTTAGTCATTGTTGAGGTCGCTGTTGTTATTTTATGGAGGCATTTTCAGAGAGAGAGAGAGAGAGAAACACACAAACACACAAGGGAAAGACGACAAAAAACAGGATGTGTGTATGTAAGAGGCAAGTATTTCATTTACTGCCGAGAAAATACAATTACAGAAAATTCTCTCTCTCTCTCTCTCTCTCTCTCTCTCTCTCTCTCTCTCTCTCTCTCTCTCTCTCTCTCTCTCTCTCTCTCTCTCTCTCTCTCTCGATTTAGGGGGAGGAGAAGGAAGAGGAGGTGTAGAATTGAACATGAAAATATGAAGAAAAAAATAATGACAAGTAGTAGTAGTAGTAGTAGTAGTAGGAGGAGGAGGAGGAGGAGGAGGAGGAGGAGGAGGAGGAGGAGGAGGAATAGGAGGAGGAGCAACCACCTATTTTTAGCATCATAAAAACACATTGATATCCTTCCGCACGTACTACATAAGCTACGCCTCAGCGGCCTCACCACAGTCCTCCTCGCTCCTGCCCACCTCTCTTTCACAACCATGAATATTCCCCGTAAAAACACACACACATTACACGAGGAAGCGCCGCAAACACGCAGTTCTTATGGGAATCCCGCTTACTTCCCACTGGAGCGACGCTAAGGAAATAAAGAAGAAATACCTCACATTCACATACACACGCACTTACGTAAAACACCTACGCACTGCCATCGTCTTCTTCTTGCGTCATAATGTGTGCCGTTGGAAATACGTCAACTAGGAAACGTTTGCTCGTCTTATCTTTCTCTCTCTCTCTCTGATACTTTCAACAGATTCTTCTAGAGGGAGGTTCCGGGGGCTTTCCGACGGTTTTTACGCGGTGTTGGTGTCAGTGGCGGTTCTGCATCATTGGTAGGAAAGAAAGTCCGAATACCGATCTCTGTGGTAAAAATAATCCTCATGAAAGGCGTATTTGTGGGTTTTCAACGGTGTTTTCTTGGTTGTTGGTACGTTAATGGTTTCTAGGGGAAGTTAGTGCTGGTTTTGTTGAATATTTTTTCGTGGTTTTAGTGGTTTAGCATACAAGGGATGTTAGTTTTTTTTTAACGGGTTTTAATGGTTTTTAACGGTGTTTTCTTGGTTGTTGGTACGCTAATGGTTTCTAGGGAAGTTATTGCTGGTTTTGTTGAATATTTTTCGTAGTTTTAGTGGTTTAGCATATCAAGGATTTTTTTTTTTTTTTTTTTCAAGAGTGTTCGTGATTGTTGGAGTGGATGTTATTGTGGATTCTAATGATTTTAATGACACTTTAGTATGTTGTAGTGGAAATTAATAGTTTAAAGGGTACTTTCATGCTTCTAATGTAAGTTATAAGGATTATCCACAAAGACGGATGCACAGGAACGGACGGGGAGGACAATGATATGCCTTTTTCTTATTCAGACGTCACTCTAAAGTTACTCCATCTTCTTCTCTTTGTTCGTGTTCATGTTCTTCGTGCTCGTTCAATTTCCGACTGTCCATAATTCACTTTGTCTTTTTTTTTCCCCTATTTTTTTTTTAACTCTTTGACTGCTATTTGGTACTCCTTTCTTGAATTGTTTAAAGCTGTGAGGTATTTTTACTTGTTCTACAGCTACAATGAATCTATAAACTCTGTAGAAATTTTAAAATATATTATCTCCTGTTCCCTTCTTTCTTATGCGTGTTTAAAAGATTTCACACATTACTTTTGGTGCCGTTAACCCATTCAATACCACCGTGACGCGTTTCCCTATTCATTCTCCTTACTATTTGGTCATTTTTACACAGCTTAAGAAAATTACGTTGGGGTTAAAATAGTGAAGACTCTCGCCATTAAACTTCTGACCACCATAGACCCTTCCTAATGTAAATAAAATCGTATAATCGTAGCCAAAACTGAAGGTAAAAGTGCGTCCCAGTACTGAAGGGGTTAATTGTCACGTATCGCACTGGAAGAGTTAGTAGTAATTGTCTTGTTTCATTACTGCGAACTCCGTCTGTGTATAACTCTCTCTCTCTCTCTCTCTCTCTCTCTCTCTCTCTCTCTCTCTCTCTCTCTCTCTCTCTCTCTCTCTCATTAATTGGTGTAATATGTTAAGCTGAGATTATTCCCCGCTTAACGACTTAATTTTTTCATTCAGTTTCCTCCTTTGCTACTGTACTTACGTTGTTCATTTCTGGCTGTGGGAAGCTGTTTGTATGTCCTTGGTTAGGGTCCTTCTTCGTTTTCCTCTTTTCTTCTTCTTCTTCTTCTTCTTCTTCTTCTTCTTCTTCTTCTTCTTCTTCTTCTTCTTCTTTCTCTTCTTCTTCCATCAGTTACTTCTTATTCCTTCATATTTCTGTTCTTTCAATTTTCTCTACTGCTTTGACTCTCTCTCTCTCTCTCTCTCTCTCTCTCTCTCTCTCTCTCTCTCTCTCTCTCTCTCTCTCTCTCTCTCTCTCTCTCTCTCTCTCTCTCTCTCTCTCTCTCTCTCTCTCTCTCTCACACACACACACACACACACACACACACACACACACACACACACACACACACACACACACACACACACACACACACACACAACGTGCACCATGATTTCAATGAGTTTAAGAAGAAGAAACCAAAAGAAAAGCAGCTCAGAATTAACAGCTTAAACTTTTACCCCCACAACATTTAATTAGACTTGAGAAGAAGCAAAGGCAGCATAAAAAAGAAGAAAGGGTCTCACCACAACCTTCAATTCAGTGGGAGAAGAGGAGGAGAGAAGATCAAGCGCTTTAAACTTGCATAAGAAACTTTCAGCCTCAACATTACATTAAGCACACTAGTCAAAGAAATATTTATTCATACCTCGGTTAATTCGCTCTTATATAAGGGATACGCATTGCCCACGCCAAGGTTAAGGCGGTCGTGGCAGTCTGGCGGCGTGTTTGTGTAGATGGCGCCACTCAAGACACGCGGGACACTACTAGGAGGCGAGGCGTGGCGTGGTGTGGTGTTCCTAAGGCAAGAGTCCCTTGCTGTTTCTCTTATCCCTTGACCTCCTTACCTCTCTCGTATACAGAACTGATACTCGCTGTTGAGGCATGCAAGTTGCTTTGAATGTTTTGTCTCGTTTTATTATTTTGTTATTTGTTTATCGTGAGGTCTTTAGGGAGAGAGAGAGAGAGAGCTAAAGTAAAAGGATCACAGTTATTTGTTAAAAAAAAATTATGTACATTTTTTACATAGTCTATTTGTTTACTTATTAATTTATATTGAGGTCTTCAGAGAGAGAGAGAGAGAGAGAGAGAGAGAGAGACTATGCTGTCATCCATAAAAAAAGAGAAGGGAGGAACTGAAAAAGAATAACTCTGACGTTCATTGTCGTGACGTGAAATGTATTAACACACACACACACACACACACACACACACACACACACACACACACACAATTTCCGTCCTTCCTACTCGTGTGTCTATGTGTGCGTGTGTTTATGGATATGTCAGTCAGTGTTTCATGCGTCAGTAAATCTTGCAGCAACAATAAAAGGCGATAAGATTACAAGTGACACAAGGAACGCTTAATCCGGAAGAGGAGACGGATGTAATAAATAGATTATCCCCCGCGTCACTCGTCTATCTCACACGGAACCACAATGAACTAATCACCAAATGAAGCAAAAAGAAAAAAAAAAAAAAAAAAGTTATGTCCGCCTTAGTGCAAATAGATAGCTAACGTGTATATCAATGTACTGTTATTATAAACTTAGCAGATATTGATAAAAATGTGACGCTTTCCTCAGTGAAAACAACAAATGAAAACCAATGTAACTTAATCTGAAGTGAATGTGTGTAAAGATGAATCAGTGGCTTTCTCACAGGGAAGCACAATTATTATCTACTAAATCCCGATGGCCTCAGTGAATACCACATGATAACTGGCTAATATAACTCAACAAGGCGAATGAAATAAAGGTAAAGTTTCAACAATGTTCATCTCACAGGGAACTTAAACAATTATCGTACAGTAACCAGCAAAAATCATGAAAATTACTGTTATCTCAATGAAAATAAAAACAATCACTAACAGATACAACGTAACTTATATCACAACGTAACTGACGAACTGTAGAGGTGTAAGATCAAAATTAGTGTTCATCGTGTAGGAATAAATTGACAGGAGATCATTATACAGGTACATGAGAACGGTAATTATGAATCAGTGCATGAACAATTGGTTAATGAAGCAAATTGGATCATACCTTTCATACAGATCTGCATTCCCTGATTTATTTATTCATGGTTATGGTAAGACAGTGATCTATTGATGAAAGATTTTGATAGCTCGGGAATACGTTCACATATGCAGCCGTTGAAATATACATGTGTAATTATGTAGTTTAGTAATTGGGTGAGTAACATGTTAATTTCAGACGCAACCGGGGAATCATATGGGTTCATAAAAAGAAAAAGAAAAGGATTTAGTGAAGGAATAAAGAAAGGCAACGCTAACACTACTCACGAAGTCCATACAGTATACGCTTGATGACGATGAAATAAAATAATATGATCATGTGAAAAAAAAAATGGTAGAGCTCAACTGTTGCGTGAAGGAAGAAAACACACCAACACCTCTGAAATAATTTAAAGAGAAAGAAAGAAAGAACGAACCTGTCTGCTTATAACACCTGTCATACACCACACCTGGAATTCATTAACTCACGGGTACACAGGTGATAAAGCAACGCACTACCTGAAGTACAACAACTCACGAAGGTACGAGGATACCACTGTTTACTAAAAATGAATAAATAAATAAACTAATGAAAAATATATAACTTATGTAAAAGCAACACTTGTGAAACGCCATGGCACAGATCCACTAACTCACGTAGACATCACCTCGGTACCTAAGTGGCGATCGTTCCTCCTCTCCGTGTCGCTCCTTCTTGATCATCAGCAGGTGGTGTGGGTCTCTCCTGCCTGGCTGGCTGTGAGGTGCGTGTGTAAAGCGAGAGACTTAATCAACCACCCGACGAAGTGATGCATGAACACACACACACACACACACACACACACACACACACACACACACACACACAGTGAAGAGTCCAGAAGTTAACGAGGAAAAGGAATGAAGTTACAGAAGGAGAAGAAGACGCAGAAGAAAGTACACCAAGATGAGTTTATATTAAGGACAACACTTGGTTAGACTTTTAAATTGCACATTGTTTTCATGAACTTTACATAAGGTCGAGTTTAATGCTTCGCAACTCACAAACACACACGGACCAACTTTACTTCTCGTTACCCGTTCAAATTATTCTTCTTTTGCTGTATCTCTTGTTCCCTTCTGCCCATATATTCTATAGTTAAATTAGGTTAGGTTAGGTTAGGTTAGGTTAGTCCCTGTCCCGTTTTTCATCACAAAAGCGTTGATACTTAGTTTTACGAGTGTATAAGGGTTTTTATTCATATTTATTTATTTGTCTTTAAGGGAAGGAAAGGAGGTGGTGGTGGTGGTGGTGGTGGACGCAGTGATGTTGGCGTGGTAGGGTACATTGCTTCACCATTAATTGCAGCGTGTGACTCAAGAACGTGGAAGGAAAATGACGTTAGTTGTGGTTCATTTTAGATGCACTTATGACCCCTGTGTGTGTGTGTGTGTGTGTGTGTGTGTGTGTGTGTGTGTGTGTGTGTGTGTGTGTGTGTGTGTGGAGGAAGTTTGGGTGTGTGAGGACGGAGTATTGTTGAATCTGGAATGTTTATATTGACGTCATTCTTTTTCATTTGGATCCGGTAGTAGTAGTAGTAGTAGTAGTAGTAGTAGTAGTAGTAGTAGTAGTAGTAGTCATAATGTTGGTATTGGTGATGGGTCAGAATACAAATTTGTATAAGGAAAGAGAAATATAAAAGAAAAATAAACGGGAAGAATAGTAATAGAAGTTATAACAGCATGGGGTTGGAAGAGAGAGAAGAGCGAAAGGAGGAGGAGGAGGAGGAGATGATGATGAAGGTCGCGCTTACCTCCTCTCCCTTCAACAGACAAACATACATACATACATACATACAGACAGACAGACAGACAGGAAGACAGAGACAAAGAGAAGATAAAACAAACAATCAAGAAAGAAAAACAAAACAAAACTTAAATATACAAGTACCACAACCATTTCATTATGTACATTTATGTATGTATGAGTGTATGTATATTAATGTTTCCCAGAAGTCCACAGTACACGTCACTTTATGAACCTCACCACCTGCTTGGCCTAATGATTCTTTCGTCAGTGCATTTCTCGATTAGAATAGTTTGACGCACAATTCTCGCACGTCTGACTCACGCTTCTTCCCGCTGCGTCGCCTCACTCGTCCTTCCCGCGACCGTCACTGTGTTTGCTGGAAAAGGAGAAACGCTGTGCCACGTAACCTTGATCCTGGTGGCTCCAACCTTTGCTTTCAGTGACAAGATGAGCTGCTATATTTAGACTCTCTCTCTCTCTCTCTCTCTCTCTCTCTCCTCTCCTCCTCTCCTCTCCTCTCTCTCCTCTCCTCTCCTCTCTCTCTCTCTCTCTCTCTCTCTTCTCTCTCTCTCTCTCTCCTCTCCTCTCCTCTCCTCTCTCCTCTCCTCTCCTCTCCTCTCTCTCTCTCTCTCCTCTCCTCTCCTCCTCTCTCTCCTCTCCTCTCCTCTCTCTCTCTCTCTCTCTCTCTCTCTCTCTCTCTCTCTTCGTCTATATATATTTTATAATCATCTTAACATCATTATTTTA